>NC_143577.1:127229614-127529614 GCF_048544385.1 Mastigoproctus giganteus | reverse complement strand
TTAAAACTCTGTACCCCATTCTGTCAAATTCATCTCTTGACTATCATTCTCCCAACTCATTGATCATTTAGAACTCTTTGACTTTCTCCAGCTCAACTTTGCTAATAGTGAGGTAATTTTCCTTGGTGGTTTTAATGTTCATAACTCCAGCTAGCTTCAGTTTTCTATTTGCACTTACCCAGCTGGTTGAAATTCTGAGGCTTTTGCAATTTTGCAGATTGTTCATTTATATACCAGACAATGCTAACCACACAGCCAACACCCCTGATCTTTTTCGCACAAACAGCCTTCCCAAGTACACGGTCAAGTTGAGGTGGTCTTCTAGGCACATAAGATCACAACTTGATGATTGTCCTTTCTCTCATAGCCATACTCAACCTCAGGTTGTTTGATATTGCAAGAATACCAAATAGGATGATCTGTAAGATTTCTTTTTTTTGGTTAAATTACTGTTTTAAATCTGATGTCAACATTTGCTCAGATCGTATCAATGAAATTATTATTGTAGGGATAAAATCCTTTATTCCACACTCCGCTGTAAAATCTTGTCCTTTATTTTCAGTAACTGTGCCAAGGCTGTTCCAAATAAGAATTTTGCTTATCACAATTGGCTTGCATACAAGTTCATTTTGTGACTTCCCAAAAGCCTGCAGCACTTGTAAAGCAGTTATTAGAATTAGCATTTTAACATTAGCAAAGTCACATGATGCAAGAAAGCAAGCTTATATAGAGTCAGTCAAAAAAAAACGCACACACCCTTCTCATTTCACCCATCCACTCGCTCAAAATGTTTGTCTAGTTCTGCCTTGAATCTATTTAAGCTATCAACTTCTACAACGACAGATGGAAGTTTGTTCAGGCAATCAAGCACTCGCTGGTTAAAGGAAAACTTCTGCACATCTATCCTACAACTGTGTTTCTGCAATTTGAATTTATGTTCTCGCAGGTGATTATTCTGAACATGAAGAAGAATCCCATCAGCATTGAGCATGCTCTAACCATCAAGACTCTATAAACCTCAGTCATATCATCTCGCAGGTACCTAGTCTCCAGACACTGTAATTTGCAAAACTTCAGCCATTCTTCGTAAGAGCAACCCTTTGTTCCATTCACTAATCTTGTTACCCTTTTCTGTATTCGTTCCAGCAGTTCTATGTCCTTAAAATGAGGCCTCCAGACCTGTATATAGTACTCAAGGTGTGGCCTGACCATTGCCTTATACAAGGGGTTAATCACCTCCTTATCCCTGCTAGAAAAATTCCTGTACGGCAGGCCCTCGTTATAATGTGGTTCGCTTTATGCTGATTCGCTATAACGCTGTTTTTATATTATAAAAACAGCGTTATAGCTTTAATGTTCCTGAAAAACAGAGCGCTAAGGGAATCAGTGCTAAGCGAGTGCTGTATTCCCATAAAGTAACACATGTCATTTTATCCACTGGTGATATTCTGGCTTATGTTACCCATTTATGGACTAATTCAATGGAAAGGTTCGGTGAAACACAAGTAGTTGCTTTTGACATCTCAAAGGCTTTCGATCGTGTTTGGCATAAAGATCTTCTAAATAAGCTTCCATCTTATGGTTTGCCAACTGTATTTAGTAATTGGTTATCCAGTTTTCTCTCCAATCGCTCACTGAGAGTGATGGTAGACGGCTGTCTGTCTTCTAACTTCTCCACTAATGCTGGTGTCCCCCAAAGTTCAGTTCTTTCACCCACTCTTTTCCTCTTGTATATCAATGACCTTCTTCCACTGACTGGAAATCCTATCCATAGTTTTGCCGATGATAGCACATTGCATTCCACATTCCATTTTGAGAAAGGTTATCCTGCTCAATCAGCTTCAACTTCTCGAAAATCTGCTACCAATTCCTTAAATGCTGATCTTCAGGTAATTCTTAGTTGATTTCAACCCTTCTAAAACTCAGTCTTGTCTTATATCTCGCAAAAAGGATCCTTCTGCTCCTATGCTTATCTTTAGTGACACTCCCATTTCTAGGCAAAATGATATATCTCTTTTGGGGATTACCCTGACTTCTAATCTCTCTTGGCACAAGCACATTACAAATATTGCTTCCTCTGCATCTAAAAAACTTGGTTTTCTCTTTCACTCTCGGCGTTACTTTTCTTCCAAACAGCTGCTCACTCTGTATAAATCGCAAATCTGCCCTGCCATGGAATATTGTTTCCTCATCTGGGGTGGTGCACCCAAAACCTCTCTCAGGCTTCTTGATTCCATTCAGAAGAGGGCAGTTAGGTTAATTAATGATTCATCTCTAACAGAGTCTCTCCACTTGCTTTCTCATAGACGCACTGTTTCTGCTGAATTGGCTTCTATAATTTCCGCTCTCTCTTTCAAAACAGTCCGAACACGTGCCGCCAACATCCATTTACTGTCCAACTTCAAACCCACAGAACCAACTTTTCATCTTCCTCATTTATTCATTCAACTGCCATTTTCTGGAACAACCTTCCTTTATAAGTATTTCCTGAAAATTACAATCTACAGAAGTTCAAGTCCAACGTCAACAAATATCTTCTTTTGTCTTCTCAACCTCCAACCCAAGCACGGTACTAAGTACTATAGGTTCTAATACCTCTCGTGTTTGGGGTTCACATAAAAAAAAAAAAAAAAAAAAATGTATTTGTGAGTCACGGTCTATGCCATAGGATATTTCCTAATCAATATTCTCCATTACATACATATATAATTATGTGGTAACTACATTACTTATCAAAATTAAAATGATGCCAATTAAAATCATGAATTTATTAATCCGATGGCCCTGGACTGCCGAGTTTTCGTAACTTTGGTCGATTTTGGGCTGTACTTTGCCCTCTTCCTAGTAAACTAAAAGGAGTTTTACTTTAAAATCTCCCGAACAATAATGTCAACTGATCCTTCGCTGCTTTGAAGTCTGGCATGTTTTTTTTTCTTCTTTCAATATGAAACTTCTTTTAGGCATTCGTTTCTAAAAAAAGTCCTGTTTCTTCTATGTTAAAAACTTGAGAAGTTTAATACCACTCTTTAATTTTTAGAAGTTCTTCTTTGAAAGTGTCGACGACTCCTTGATCTGCAAGTGAAGATCTGCAAGACAAAGCACTTGGTCTTGATCTGCAAGTGCAGATCAAGACCAAGTGCTTGATCTGCACTTGCAGCTTCTCCCTGGATTTTAAATCCATCTTACCAGCCATTACTAACTTTAAATGGTTCCACATTTTTTTTTCTTTTTTTTTTTTTTTTAAGGTGAGCTTTTTCAGATCATCATATAGGCTAATCACTTTTTCGTTAATAATATTTAAATTAACGGAATTGTGCGTTTGATATTATCTTCAATAAAATTATTTAGAAGTCTCTCTATTTCAATTATAATAGCCGGCCTAGTTGCTTGCAGTGGAGCAGCTGTCTTTCCTGCAACTAAAATTAATTCTTTATTTTTTATAATTGTTATTAGACAATTTTTTTTATTATAATATGTTATACAATGTAAGATTAAGTAAAGTTTATTGGTTACACTATTTTTTCAGTCGTACGAATAGAGTTCCTGTTTTTTTTTTTTTTTTTTTTTGTTGTATTTTTTCAGATAAAATTGTGTCGTAACATTTAGTTATGTCTTTAACTTTGTGCTTAACATTTGTTGCATGATCGTGAAGAAGATCTTCCTCACAAAAAAAAAAAAAAAAAAAAAGGTCAATTTTCTTAGACGAAAAAGCTTTAATTTTCTAATCCTTGTAACTGTCGGGACTCAGATAATGAATAATCAGAAATGGGGGACCCCCTGTATATCAAAGTCAAAAAAAGAAAGAAAAAAACAATAATATATTAGAATGTAATATGGATCTGGGACATTACTAGTAATAGTAGAAATGCCCAGCATTCATAATGAAATATACGAAAATAGATAAGTGTATGGGTAGAGGCTGACCGGACAGGTATGGCAGCAATGGAAAAAATTAAAAGAGCCTGAAAAATAACAGCAGATTACATAACAAATTTATATAATTAAATTTAATGAAAAGATATAAGTGGTACTTAATGCTGTATGTCCTAAGATTTTAACTACGACATCAAGGGCCGGCAGCCAAAACCAAAGGAAGTACAGCAGTAAGCAAGGTCTCTGTTTCTGTTATGATGCATACGTGGCCGACAGAAAAAGCGAGCAGACATATCGTCACGGCTGACCAGACAGAAAAAGAATAAAAAACTAAATTAATAAAAAGTAAAGTAAAATGCAAAATTACGCTAAAATTAAAACCAAATGATTCCAGTTAATTAGCATTAGCAGAGGCATGTGATGCAAGAAAGCAAGCTTATTCAGCATCAGCCAAAAAAAAAAAAAACCCACTCCCATTTCACCCCTCCGTTCGTTCGAAATACCTGTCCAGTTGAGCTTTAAATTTGTTTAGGCTATCAATTTCAACAACAAGTGATGGAAGTCGGTTCCACCAACCAACCACCCGCTGGCCAAAGGCAAATTTCTGCACATCTATCCGACATCCGTCCTTCCTCAATTTGAATTTATGCCCTCTGAGGTGATTATTCTGAGTAAGATGAAGAATCCCATTGGCATTGAGCATGCTCAAACCATTAAAAGCCTTATACACCTCTATCAGATCACCTCGCCGGTGCCTAGTCTCCAAACTCTGTAATTTGCAAAACTTAAGCCTTTCTTCGTAAGAGCAACCCTTTGTTCCATTTACTAATCTTGTTGCCCTTCTCTGTACCCGTTCCAGCAGCTCTACATCCTTCTTGAAATGAGGCCTCCAGACCTGTATACAGTACTCAAGATGTGGCCTTACCATTGCCTTATACAAGGGAATAATCACCTCCTTATCCCTGCTAGAAAAATTCCTGTATATCATTGACAAGACACCATGAGCTACTCTTGCAGCTCGTCTGCACTGCTCAGAGAACTTCATATCTGCCTGCACAATTACCCCCAGGTCCTTTTCATTCTCCACCACTGTCAGTGTAGTACCGCAGAGTTGATACGTTGCTCTGGGGTTACTGTTTCCCATATGCAGCACTTTACATTTGTCGATGTTAAACCTCATTTGCCACCTCTCAGCCCATCTGTTCAACCTTTCCAGATCCTGTTGCAGCAGCATAGCGTCAGTATTGTCCTTAACAACCCTGCCAACCTTTGTATCATCTGCAAACTTGGACATTAAACTTGATATCCCATCATCAGTATCATTCATAAACACCGAAAACAACAACGGACCCAACACTGAACCTTGAGGAACTCCACTAATAACATTAGTCCACGTTGAGCAGTGTCCATTGATTACCACTCTCTGTCTTCTGCCAATCAACCATCCCCTTATCCATAGCAGCAATTTGCCTCCAATGCCACACTGCTCCAATTTGTGCAGCAGTCTTCCATGTGCAACAGTATCAAAAGCCTTTCTAAGATCCAAATATATAATATCAAAGTTATTCCCTGCATCCAGTTCTTTTGTGACTACATCATAGTATCCAATCAAATTGGTCAGGCAAGACCTGCCCTTAACAAAACCATGCTGCGTCTGAGCTATAACTGAATTCTTGTCTAGATGATCCTGCAGTGCTTCTTTAACCAGTGCCTCCATTAATTTACCTGGAACAGAAGTTAAACTAACAGGTCTATAATTACTTGTGTCAGCCTTTGATCCGCCTTTGTGAATTGGGGTTACATTTGCACATCTCCAGTCTATGGGTACCTCCCCTGAGTCCAAAGAAGCTCTCATAATTATGGCTAGGGGTTTGCATACTTCCTTTGCTGCCTCCTTTAATATAACTGGATAGATCCCATCCACCCCAGGTGCCTTTTTTATGTTTATCCTCAACAATCTCTCCTCCACTTTCCTCTCAGTTATTACAAAATCATCCAGCTCACTGCCAATGTTTACTTTACCTACATCATTCTCCTTCCTGAATAACTCCTCATGCGTGAATGTAGATGCAAAATACTCGTTTAGATTGTTAGCCACCTGAGCAGGATCCTCAACTGTTGAACCATCAATATCCAGTGGACCAATCTGATTCATCCCTTTCCTTTTAGTTCAAGTATGTAAAGAACTCTTTTCTGTTTTTCTTTGCATCCTTTGCCAAGGATTTTTCATAGTCTGCCTTTGCCTGCCTAATCTCCTTTGTGACTTGGTTACAGACCAACTTATATCTATCATAGGCTTCCATGTCAACCATTAATTTGTATGTATCCCATGCATTTTTCTTCTCTGCCACATGTCTCATTAGTTCATCTGACAACCATTTAGGCCTAAACCTTGAACAATATTTCTTAGTTGGTATGTAAAGCCTGGTAGCCTCCAAGATTAGTTCCTTGAATGCTTCCCATTTTGAGTTTGCTGTTGGTAACATCATCAGTTGGTCCCACTGTATAGAATTTAAATACTGTCTCAGACCATCATAGTCGCCTTTACGAAAACAAAAACCCTTCCCTTTACCTCTGATGGTAGTTACCTCCTTGAGTAAATCCCACTTCAACACACTGTGATCACTGCCACCTAGTGGTTCATTTATCTGCAGGTTCTTAATGCATGAAGAATCACTACTGATAATCAGATCAAGAGTATTGCTCCCTCTTGTTGCCTCAGTAACATGCTGATGTAGAAAACAATCATCCAATAAATCCACAAAAGCCTTGCTAGTGTGCGAGTGACCAACCCACAAATTCCAGTCAATATCTGGGAAATTAAAGTCCCCCATTATAAGACTCTCTGATTTACTGGCCCACTCTATTTCCCTGTACAATATCTTATTATACTCATCAGAGTCATTAGGCCTATAGCACACTCCTACTCTCAATTTTGATTTCCCTATGCTTATGTCACACCAAACTGACTCGACACTGCCCTGTCCATCGATGTCGACTGGCTTCATTTCCTTGGACTTTATGTGTTTCTTAATTAATAGCATAACCCCTCCTCCCCTCCTGTCCTGTCTATCCTTTCTATACACATTGTATTCCCCAAATTCCAGTTCCGCATTACTTATATCTGTGTGACACCACGTCTCTGATATCCCAACAATATCTGCCTTTGATGTTTTGAGCAATACCTCAAATTCATCAAATTTATTTACCAAACTCCTAGCATTGGTGTACACGCAGGTATACATGCACCTGTTTCTATTCTTAGCTACCCTAACACAACCCATGTGTTTACTTGTACCGCAATGACTACCAGCAGTCTCTGAAATATCCTGCATCTTGTTTTTCATATTTCTGCTCATTTGAATAGAAGCAGTGCAAGAATCACTTCCACCTCTGCCAGTTGCTACTGTTAATCTATTAGTCCTTGTCTCCCCCCCAACTAGCAGTTTTCCGACCCACCTAACACTGCCTCGACAGCATCAGCAAAAATTCTTGCACCCTTTCTATTTAAGTGTATCCCATCCCTGTAGAAGCAATCTCTCCTGTTAACAAGTACAGTCCAGGCTGAAAAAAATTCTACCCCTTGAGCCTTGCACAATCCCTCCAGGGCCGAATTGATCGACAAGGCTCTCATAATTAAAGAAAATGAAAGATAGTGAACAATCCCATGTGAAATTTAACAAAAAAAGGCGTAATTTCAGAAGGGGGAGAAGGTGTAAATTTGCCTCATTTGTTTATTTGCTGAAATTGTTGCAATGCCCAGCATTCATAATGAAATATAGAAAAATATATTTCCTATAAATTTATTATGGTGAATGGGGAAGTCACACGGGTACGGCAATTAAACAAATGAGGCAAATAAACCAGCAAAGGGAAGAGATGTAGCCTAACAAAGTATCATTGAAAAAAACTGAACTTTTTTTGCAGAAGAAAAAAAGTGAGTGCAGAAAAATTGTATCTCGAATATTGCTTTCAGCCAGCCTAATCCTGCACGGGATATAAAGGTGCCTCCATAGCCAGGTGGGCAGGAGCAGCAGTGCGTAACAACACGCTTCTTGATTAGACTGGGGTTCGAGCCTGTGACCACCAAATACGGAGGATGCGGAAAGGTCAGGGAATGACCACCACATATCCCCGGAGCAATATGGCCTTAGTTGCTAATGCTCCTAAAAACCAAATAATAAGCAAACGAGATATAAGATGTAGGGTTTAAGAACAGCAGAAAATAATTGGAAGAATGGGTATGTAGTAGTCAGTGGTAGATGACTTTCATCAACCGGTGAAATCCACCACTTTGCTTATTGGAGGCTTGAAGTGGTGAAACCCATGTTTAGTCTCTAGAGCAAAGTTCCCCCCCCCCCATACTTCTCCTTCAAACCCATGCACGGTACTAAGTACTATAGGTTTTGATACCTTTCCTTTCGTCTTTGGGGTTTTCATAAAAAAAAAAAAAAAAAAAAAAGTAGTGCTTGGGCAGTCCGGGGTTGCATAACCCTTATCAAAAGTAGATTCCTGGACATATGCCTATTGTGTTTAAGTCAGTAATGGTATATTGTTATTACAAATATGAGACTGAACAATGTCTAAAAAGAACAATTTTTATTGTTCTTTTTAGACATTGTTCTTTTTAGACATTTATTATTTTTATAATAAAGACTGACCAAACAGTTGACAAGACAAACAAAGCATAATACCCCTGAAGTTAGCCAATCCATTGGCACAGGCTTTCTACACCTTGAGACATGACAGAGGCTAGGGGATATATGACTATACATTATGTACAGGCCTGAATGTAAAAAGAGATCAGCCAACAATTACATTGTTAATATCAATACAGTATTGTTATCAATAAGCTTTTTAAATTCCATGATATTCAGTGATTTCCTAAAGCTATGGTAAAGGAAGGCTGAAGGGAAACTATTATCAATCAATTTGTTATGAAGTAATTTGATATTGTTTAAAAAGAGAATGTTGTTATTACAAATAGTGGCAGTTCTGAAGCATTGGGAGTATTACATTAGCATGCACCATTTTTTGAAATGTAGGAGTGCCAGTGGGTGAAACTAACTGACTATATTGAAATTAGCATTAGCATTAGTAGAGGCATTTGATGCAAGAAAGCAAGCTTATGCAGCATCAGCCAAAAAAAAAAAAAAAACCCCACTTCCACTTCACCCCTCTGTTCGTTCAAAATACCTGTCCAGCTGAGCCTTAAACTTATTTAGGCTATCAACCTCCACCACAAGGGATGGGAGTCTGTTCCACCAACCAACCAACCACCCGCTAGCTAAAGGCAAATTTCCGCACGTCTATCCTACATCTGTCTTTCCTCAATTTGAATTTATGCCCTCTCAGGTGATTTTTCTGAGCTAGAGGAAGAATCCCATCAGCATTGAGGATGCTTAAACCATTCAAGGCTTTATACACCTCTATCAGATCACCTTGCTGGTGCCTAGTCTGCAGACACTGTAATTTGCAAAACTTAAGCCTTTCTTTGTAAGAGCACCCCTTTGTTCCATTCACTAATCTTGTTGCCCTTCTCTGTACTCGTTCCAGCAGCTCTACATCCTTCTTGAAATGAGGCCTCCAGACCTGTATACAGTACTCTAGGTGTGGCCTGACCATTGCCTTATACAATGGAATAATCACCTCCTTATCCCTGCTCGAAAAATTCCTGTATATCATTGACAATACTCCATGAGCTACTCTTGCAGCCCGTCTGCACTGCTCAGAGAACTTCATATCTGCCAGCACAACCACCCCCAAGTCCCTTTCATTCTCTACCACTGTCAATGTAGTACCAGACTGTTGATACGTTGCTCTGGGGTTGCTGTTTCCCATGTGTAGTACTTTACATTTGTCAATGTTAAACTTCATTTGCCACCTCTCAGCCCATCTGCTCAACCTTTCCAGATCCTGTTGCAGCAGCATAGTGTCAGTAGTGCCCTTGACAACCCTGCCTACCTTTGTATCGTCTGCAAACTTTGACATTAAGCTTGATATACCATCATCAATATCATTTATAAATACAGAAAACAATAATGGACCCAACACTGATCCCTGAGGGACTCCACTAATAACATTAGTCCACGATGAGCAGTGTCCATTGATTACCACTCTCTGTCTTCTCTCCCTCAACCACCCCTTTATCCATAGCAGCAATTTGCCTCCAATGTCACACTGCTCCAATTTGTGTAGCAGTCTTCCATGTGCAACAGTATCAAAAGCCTTTCTAAGATCCAAGTATATAATATCAAAGTTATTCCCTGCATCCAGTTCTTTTGTGACTGCATCATAGTATCCAATCAAGTTGGTCAGGCAAGACTTCCCCTTAACAAAACCATGCTGTGTCTGAGCTATAACTGAAGTCTTGTCTAAATGATCCTGCAGTGCTTCTTTAACCAGTGCCTCCATTAATTTTCCTGGAACAGAAGTTAAGCTCACAGGTCTATAATTACTTGTGTCAGCCTTTGATCCTCCTTTGTGAATTGGGGTCACATTTGCACATTTCCAGTCTATGGGTACCTCCCCTGAGTCCAAGGAAGCTCTCATAATTATGCCTAAGTGTTTGCTTACTTACTTCCTTTGCTGCCTCCTTTAATATAACTGGATAGATCCCATCCACCCCAGGTGCCTTTCTTTTATTTATCTTCAACAATTTCTCCTCCACTTTACTCTCAGTTATTACAAGATTCTCTAGCTTACTGCCAAAGTTGAATACACCTCTGGAATTCCCCTCGCTGAATAACTCCTCATGTGTGAATGTCGATGCAAAATATTCATTTAGTTTGTTAGCCACCTGAGCAGGATCATCAACGGTTGACCCATCGATATCAAGTGGACCAATCTGATTCATCCCCTTCCTTCTAGAGTTTACATAAGTAAAGAATTCTTTGCTGTTTTTCTTTGCATCCCTTGCCAAAGATTTCTCGTAATCTGCCTTTGCCTGCCTAACCTCCATTGTAACTTGGTTACAGATCAACTTGTATCTATCATAGGCTTCTGTGTCACGTGTTAATTTGTATGTATCCCATGCATTTTTCTTCTCTGCCATATGCCTCATCAGTTCATCTGACATCCACTTAGGCCTAAACCTTGAACAATATTTCTTGGTTGGTATGTAAAGCCTAGTAGCTTCCAAGATAAGTTCTTTTAATGCTTTCCATTTTGAATTTGCTGTTGGTAACATCATCAGTTGGTCCCACTGTATAGAATTTAAATACTGTCTCAGTCCATCGTAGTCACCTTTACGAAAGCAATAACCCTTCCCTTTACCCCTAATGGTAGTTACCTCTTTGAGTAAATCCCACTTGAGCACACTGTGATCACTGCCACCTAGTGGTTCATTTATCTGCAGATTCTTAATGCATGAAGAATCACTGCTGATAATCAAATCAAGAGTATTCCTCCCTGTAGTTGCCTCCCGAACATGCTTATGTAGAAAACAATCATCCAATAAATCCACAAAAGTCCTGCTAGTGTGTGAGTAACCAGCCCCCAAATTCCAGTCAATATCTGGGAAATTAAAATCTCCCATTATAAGACTCTGATTTACTGGCCCACTCTATTTCCCTGTACAGTTCCTTATTATACTCATCAGAGTCATTAGGCCTATAGCACACTCCTACTCTCAATTTTGATCTCCCAATGCTTATGTCACACCAAACTGACTCAACACTGCACTGTCCAGCGATGTCGACTGGCTTCACTTCCTTGGTTTTTATGTGTTTCTTAACTAATAGCTTAACTAATAGCATAGCATAACATAATTGAAAGCATTTCTCTTATTTTTTTATGTTAATTGTAGCATGAGGGCCATTGGTATTAATGTCCAGGTCTAATTAATTAGCTGAATAGTCATTATTATTTGTTCTCTTCAGAGTAAGTTCTGGAGGATAAATACCAGCAAAATCCTGTATAAATGTAGGGCAGTTGATTACTAACCAGTCATCTGTAAATCTTAATCTGCACGTAGGGAGGTCTCAGACCAGTATAGGTTAGCTGAGACAAAGCTAGTGGGACTACTAGGGTTTATACAAAAAACTGACTTTTGAAAAAACCATTTTTCGAATTTTTACCAAAAAAAAAATAATAATAAAATAAATTAAAACAGTAAAATAAATATTTATACTTATTTAAAAATTTTTCAGTTTATTTAATATTTATGGAACTACAAAAATATAACAAAATGAAATATACTCTAAACCAGTGGTGGCCAACAAGTTGATCGCAGCTTTAATTTTGGTCAATCACAATGAATTTTAAGTATATATGAAAAACAAGTTAGTCAAAATCTAAATATTATTATTATGCATCCCACTGCATACGCTTATTACAAATCTGTGGAACACGTGACTACTCTTGTTGCTGCGCAGCCAGTGCTCTTGTTTAGTGAAAATTCACGCAGTTTCGTTGTGGAGAGCATATTGTATGCATCGAATCCTTATTTAGCTTACTTAATATTAATAACCAGACAGTACTGTACTTATATGTTACTTTAATATTTGACTTTAAATGAATACTATGAAAAAGAGTAAAACGTATCATTTTCATCAAGGTTGGGAACTAGAATACTTTTTTGTAATGATAAAAGAAAAATGTTGTTTGATTTGCAATGCTTCAGTGGCCATACCCAAAAAAGGAAATTTAGGAAGGCATTTCAGAGCACTCCATGGTAAATACTAATCGGATTTTCCCCCTAATAATGACATTAGCAAAAATAAATTAAAAGAACTTAAATCCAGATTATTCGCGCAACAAAATTTCTTCACGACACCTAATTTATAATCTAAAGCAGTAACTATTGCATTATTTAAAGAGTCGTCTTCTTGCAAAAAAATACAAACCATTTTCTGATGGTCAGTTTATCAAAGATGTATTTTTAGAAATAACAGATTCTCTTTTTGAAAATTTTAAGAAAAAAATGAAATTAAAATTGCTCTTCTAGAACTTCAATTATCTCGATACTGTGATGCGACGCATCAAAAAAATGAGTAAAAATGTGAGCGAACAATTGCATGCTAATTTTGTGTTATTTTCTTTACAATTTGGATTCGGTCCTTGAGGTTGCCACAGACATTCTCTCAGATGCCATACAAGCTGTATTTGCTACCTGGAAGTCTAAAACGCTGATGGAACTGATATTCGAGTGACACTCAAGTCAAGTGGACCCAATTTTGGCGAAGTCTGGATAGTCTGTGACAGCCAGATCCTCTGCTTGCACCTTCACGATGGTGAGACTGTTATTAATCCTGGGTATAACCTCCATGCACAAGTACATGTTGGGCGACCACCCAGATGTGAACTAACATAAGCAGGGGTCGAGGTGTGGCGCCCACACCACATGGAGGAATGCCGTCTCTCTATGTTATCAGGCAGTACTAGGTCGTAGATGACTCTCATCAACCGGTGCAATTCCACCACTTTGCTTATTGGAGGCTTGAATTGGTGGAACCCATGTTTAGTCTCTAGAGCTAAGTTCCGGTCAACCCTTCCTCATCTCTTCCTCAATCATGCAGTATGATTGATGACTTTTGAGATTATGATGAACATCGTGGCGAGATCCAATATTCCTTACATTTCAAGGGTACAGCTCTAGGTTCAATTCTCTCCCCCAATCTTTTCCTATTATATATTAATGACCTTCCATTGACTGGAAATCCTATCCATAGTTTTGCCAATGATAGCACATTGCATTCCACTTTCCATTTTGAAAAACCTTGTCCTGCTTAATTAGCTTCAATTTCTCGAAAATGTGCTACCAATTCCTTAAATGCTGATCTTGAGGTAATTCTCCAGTGGGGCAAAGACAACTTAGTTGATTTCAACCCTTCTAAAACTCAGTCTTGTCTTATATCTCGCAAAAAGGATTCTTCTGCTCCTATGCTTATCTTTGGTGATACACCGATTCCTAGGCAAAATGATATATCTCTTTTGGGATTACCCTGACTTCTAATCTCTCTTGGCACAAGCACATTCCAAATATTGCTTCCTCTGCATCTAAAAAACTTGGTTTTCTCTTTTGCTCTTGCGTTACTTTTCTTCCAAACAGATGCTCACTCTGTATAAATCGCAAATCCTACCATGGAATATTGTTCACACATCTCGGGTGGTGCTCCCAAAACCTCTCTCAGGCTTCTTGATTCCATTCAGAAGAGGGCAGTTAGGTTAATGTAGGAGATGAATAATTAATGATTCATCTCCAAGAGAGTCTCTCCACTCGCTTTCTCATAGACGTACTGTTTCTGCTGCATGCCTCTTCTACAGATACTTCCATGGGCACTGTTCTTCTGAATTGGCTTCTATAATTCTCGCTCTCTCTTTCAAAACAGTCCAAAAACGTGCCGCCACCAGCCAACATCCATTTACTGTCCAATTTCAAACTCACAGAACCAACTTTTCATCTTCCTCATTTATTGATTCAACTGCAGTTTTCTGGAATAACCTTCCTTCATACGTATATCCTGAAAATTACAATCTACAGAAGTTCAAGTCCAATGTCAACAGATACCTTCTTTCGTCTTCTCAACCTCCAACACAAGCACGTACCATGTACTATAGGTTCTAATGCGTCTCGTGTTTGGGGGTTCACATAAAAAAAAATAATAAAAAAACTAAAATAACTAAAGTCTATACAAAGTATAAATTTTTATTTCATTTAGTATTTTTCTTCAGGAAATATGATTTCAAAAAAACATAATGTCCACCGAACGATTACTTAATCTTGTATCTTGTTCTTATTCTAGATACAAAATTGCCTGAAATAGAAAATACTCTCTGACTGGCTACTGAACTTGATTTTATGGTTTTCAGGGCATCAAATAATAAATCTAAATTTTTTGTTCTTTTATTATTGCCTAAAATATTGAAAATTCGGCCTTCAGTGTCATCGGATTTGATATTATTTCTTCAGGTTCCTCAAGAAACCCATGAATTAATTTTTTGTGGCTTCTTTTCGAGAATTTCCCTGATTAATAGTTTCTCTGTCTCCGACATATATTCATCATCGGAATCTCTTTCCATACAAGAATTTGGATATATTCTAGACAATATTTTTCCAGATACAGTCAGTCCAGATAAAGTCAGTCCTCGTATAGCACGATAGTTGTGTTCCTAGAAACACTCGTGTAATGCAAAATCGTGCAATATAAACAACAGGCCTTATGGGAAAAATAGGGTTAGGTGCCGACCACCCAAGATTGAACCCACATTTGTAACCAAAACATTACCAAACACATTAAATAATCGTAATAAAATACTTATGTATTTTATTACGATTAATTATGAATAATAAAATGTTGCTAATGCTTTTGCTTCTATAGTAAGCAAACTTGTTTTTTGTTTGATTTTCTATCCAAACAGATGACAGCCGTTCCATGTCTTCCAATTCTTTGTCTTAATCTAATGGATTTTAATTACACTTTGAGTTGTTCCTGCTATGAAAGTTGTTTTTATTTTCTCTGCATTCTTTGTAATTCTCGGAGTTGCCTCATATAGGTCTGTAGCACGTGCAATATCACATGGTCTTTCATTTCGCTCAAAGCGTTTCACAATTTCATATTTTTTCTCTATCGACAGAGGCGGACTGGCCATAAGCCTTACCGGGAAACCCCGGTGGGCCGGAGACCGGCTGGATCTTGGCCATAAACCATAGTATGAGGCCACTATAAATTTTCCTGGGTAACAATTTTTGATCCAGTCCGCCTCTGTTTATTGATATTGCTTTTCGTTTTCTCTCTGTATCTGCAGTGTCTTCACCAGGACGCTTCCTTTTCACACCTTTTAAGTATTTTACTAATTTTTAGGGAATAAAGCATGATTTCAAAATGAGGAGGCACGCTTGATACACATAAACAGAGCTGCCCACGTGTAGCAACTGAATAAACAACACCATAAAGGCAGAGATACACTATTAACACCTCACATTTTACTAAAGCACATTTCTAGGGCTTTCTACCATAAAACAATAAAAACAATTTCCAGTTGCATTTCTGCTAGTGGAATCTGTTATAAACTGGTAGTAAACTCTATCTAATTGCATTTGCGATAAACCAATAGCTGGAATTGTGTGGGTTTTTACGTTATTATGGTGAAATGTGTTTCCCCTTCACTGATATAAAAAACACAAATATATTTTCAGAATCTTCTCTTCATTGCTATCGTGTTGCGTTCGGTTGGGGTGATTCTGCGTTCCACTGCCATTTCTTGTAAACACAAAGGCAATCGTGCATAAGCGAATTCGGTTCTTGTTATATAAGATATCGTTCCCCTATTTATAAATCGTGTATGATCGAATTTGTGTAGTGTAAAGACGTGTTATACGAGGACTGACTGTAACTTAATAATGTCAAGTTTTGAAACTAGTGGAAGTACACTAGATTTCTTTGTTGAAATGTTTTGTGCATTAGTAGAGGCATATGAAGCACAAAAGCAAGTTTATGTGGCATCAGCCAAAAAAAAACAAAAAAAAAACGCTCCCATTTCATACCTCCATTCTTTTCGAATACCTGTCCAGCTCAGCCTTAAATTTATTTTTGGTGATCAACTTTTAAACAAAGGATGGAAGTTTGTTCCACCAACCAGCCAACTACCTGCTGGCTAAAGGCAAACTTCCGCACATCTATCCTACGATCGTCTTTCCTCTATTTGAATTTATGCCCTTTCAGGTGATTATTCTGAGGAAGAATCCCATCACCATTTTGCATGCTCAAACCATTCAAGGCTTTATACACCTCAATCAGATCACCTCACAGCTGCCTAGTCTCCAGACAGAATTTTCAAAATTTAAGGCTTTCTTCGTAAGAGCAACCCTTTGTTCCATTCACTAAACTTGTTGCCCTTCTCTGTACTTGTTCCGACAGCTCTACATCCTTCTTACAGTGAGGCCTGTACAGGGTGATTCACTACCAGTGCGACAAACTTGCAGGGGGTGTAGGGGGCACAAAGATGAATCGGAATCGCATAGCATTGCAGGGTCTGAAATGCCTTCGTCATACGGTAGACGACGTTGAAAGGGAGGTCGCGTGAACAGCGATCCCGCTGGAAGTCAGCATTTGCGAACCGTTTCTGTTGAAGAAACCAAGTAGCAAAAGTCCTCCGGAGTGGATAATCCACAGGCTCCAATGATTGGACGCGTTGCAGATGGTATGAACTTATTTGGTTTGTTAACAGTATCTTCCATACAGTGGATTGGGAAATACCCAGTTGTTGGCCTATCGCCCGAGTACTCTTACTCGGATTGCCTTCTGCAAGATGTAGAACATTCTCCTCATTGTCTGGCGTCCTTAACGTTCGCTCTCGATTCATGGTACCTCTCGTGAAACAACCAGTCTCACATAACCTTCTGTGTACATGTGCGAAAATCGTATGATGAGGAGCACGCCTGTGCGGGAAACGTTCTTGGTACAAGCGCAGAGCGCCTCGCCCGTTACAGTCTGCAGCTCCATATACGAGGTGCATATTGGCCAGTTCAACGTTTGAATACTCGTCAATCCTGCTGCCTCGGATACCGGTTCGCAAATGCTGACTTCCAGCGGGATGGCTGTTCACGCGACCTCCAGTTCAACGTCCTCTACCGCATGACGAAGGCATTTCGGACCCTGCAATGCTGTGTGATTCCGATTCGCCTTTGTGCACCCTACACCTCCTGCAAGTTTGTTGCACTGGTAGTGAATCACCCTGTATACAGTACTCACCATGTGGCCTGACCATTGCCTTATACAAGGGGATAATCACCTTCTTATCCCTGCTAGAAAAGTTCCTGTATATCATTGAAAAGACACTATGAGATACTCTTGCAGACCGTCTGCACTGCTCAGAAAACTGCATATCTGCCTGCACAATTACCCCCAAGTCCTTTTCGTTCTCTACCACTGTCAATGTAGTAACACAGAGTTGATACATCACTCTGGGGTTATTGCTTCTCATATGTAGTACTTTACATGTGTCAATGATAAACTTCATTTGCCACCTCACAACCTATCTACTCAACTTTTCTAGACCCTGTAGCCACAGTGTACTGTCATTAGTGTCCTTAACAACCCTGCCACCCTCCGTATCGTCTCTAAACTTGGACATTAAGCTTGATATACCATCCTCAATATCATTTATAAATACAGCAAACAACAATGGGCCCAAAACTGAACCCTGAGGGACTCCACTAATAACAATAGTCCATGATAAATAGTGTCCATTGATTACCACTCCCTGTCTTCTCCCCCTCAACCACCCCTTTATCCATTGCAGCAATTTGCCTCCAATGCCACACTGCTCTAATTTGTGCAGCAGTCTTCCATGTGCAACAGTATCAAAAGCCTTTCTAAGATCCAAGTATATAATATCAAAGTTATTCCCTGCATCCAGTTCTTTTGTGACTGCATCATAGTATCCAATCAAATTTGTCAGGTAAGACTTTCCCTTAACAAAACAATACTGTGTCCGAGCTATAACTAAAGTCTTGTCTAGATGATACTGCAGTGCTTCTTTAACCAGTGCCTCCATTAATTTTCCTGGAACAGAAGTTAAACTAACAGGTCTATGATTACATGTGTCGCCCTTTGATCCTCCTTTGTGAATTGGGGTCACATTTGCACATCTCCAGTTTACGGGTACCTCCCCTGAGTCCAAGGAAGCTCTCATAATTATGGCTAAGTGTTTGCTTTCTTATGTTTATCTTCCACAATTACTCCGCCACTTTACTCTCAGTTATTACAAGATTATCTAGCTTACTGCCAGAATTGAATACACCTCTGGCTTTCCCCTCGCTGAATAACTCCTGATGTGTGAATGTCGATGCAAAATATTCATTTAGTTTGTTAGCTACCTTAGCAGGATCATCAAAAGTTGAACCATCAATATCAAGTGGACCAATCTGGTTCATTCCCTTCCTTCTAGAGTTTACATAGGTAAAGAACTCTTTGTTGTTTTTCTTTCTATCCTTTGCCAAGGATTTCTCATAATCTGCCTTTGTCTGCGTAATCTTCTTTGTGACTTGGTTACAGACCAGTTTATATCTATCATAGGCTTCCATGTCACTCATAATTTATATGTATACCCTGCATTTTTCTTCTCTGTCAAAGTTATTCTTTGACAGAGAAGAAAAATTCAACAATATCTTCATCTGACATCTATTTAGGACTAAACCTTGAACAATATTTCTTAGTTGGTATGTAAAGACTAGTAGCTTCCAAGATAAATTCTTTGAATTCCTCCCATTTTGAATTTGCTGTTGGTAACATCATCAGTTGGTCTCACCATATAGAATTTAAATACTGTCTCAGCCCATCGTAGTTGCTTTTACAAAAGCGAAAACCTTTCCCTTTACCCCTGATGGTAGTTACCTCTTTGAGTAAATCGCACTTCGGCACACTATGATCACTGCCACCCAGTGGTTCCTTTATCTGTAGATTCTTAATACATGAAGAATCACTACTGATAATCAGATGAAGAGTATTACTCCTTCTAGTTGCCTCCCGAACATGCTGATGTAGAAAAAAATCATCCAATAAATCTACAAAAGCCTTGTGTCACTAACCCACAAATTCCAGTCAATATCTGGGAAATTAAAATCCCCCATTATAAGACTTTCTGATTTACTGGCCCATTCTATTTCCTTGTACAGTATCTTATTATACTCATCAGTGTCATTAGGCCTATAGCACACTCCTATTCTCAATTTTGATTTACCTATGCTTATGTCACACCAAACTGACTCGACACTGCCCTGTCTATCGAGCAGGACAAGGTTTCGCAAAATGGAAAGTGGAATGCGATGTGCTATCATCAGCAAAACAATGGTTTGGATTTCTAGTCAATGGAAGAAGGTCATTAATATACAAGAGGAAAAGAGTGAGGGAAAGAACTGAACTTTGGGGGACACCGTCATTAGTGGAGAAGTTAGAAGACAGAGAGCCATCTACCAACACCCTCAAGTGAGTGATTAGAGAGAAAACTGGATAACCAATTACTAAAAACAGTTGTCGAACCATAAGATGGAAGCTTGTTTAGAAGACTTTTAGGCCAAACATGATCGAAAGCCTTTGAGATGTCAAGAGCAACTACTTGTGTTTCGCCAAACCTTTCCATTGAATTAGTCCATAATTGGGTAACATAAGACAGAACATCACCAGTAGATCGACGGAATCCATATTGGCGATTGTTGATCAGACGGAAGGTTTCTAGGTTGTTTAAGAGTTGGCGGTTAATTGATTTCTCCATTACTTTAGAAAGAGTAGAAGTAATTGCAATGGGACATAATTGGATGCAAGGGATTTATCAACCTTTTTAGGAACTGTCTGGATATGAGCACATTTCCAAACAGAAGGAAAAACACCTTTGTAATAAGAAAGTGAAAACAGGCGGTAAAGAATAGGATTAAGTTCAAGAGCGCAGGTTTTGAGAATAAGTGGAGAAATACCATCAGGACCTGGAGTTTTCTTAGTATCAAGATTCATCAAAATCCTTCTGACATTCTTTTAACGGAAAACCACAATAGGCATTGAATGGTGGGAGATGTTTTACCAAGATCATGAGTTGGAATAAAAATGGGATGCTAGCATATCATCTTTATCCTTGGCTGAAGTGACAACAGAACCATCTGGGTTTGACTGAGGTGGGAGCAGAGATGGGCAGACGTTGCTGCCAATAGCTTTGACAAGAGGCAAGAATGCACGGCTACCATTAGGGCAAGAAGAAGGTTTTCTACAATTAGCTTGTGCAAAATGTAGTTTGGACTGATTAATAACTGCTTTACAATTGTTGCGAGCTTTGGTGTACGCAGAAAATGAAACTGAAGAATTAGAAAAAAGCCAATTACGATATGCAACATTCTTCTCTTGAACAGCCTTAGCACATTTATTGGAAAACCAAGGTTTAGATAAAGGATGAGATTTTAAAGTGGAGTGTGGGATAAAGGATTCCATTCCTGCAAGAATAATTTCACTGAAACGACCTGAGCAAATGTTGACATCAGAAGTTTTGAAATAGTAATCCGACCAAGGTAAAAGAAGATAAGAAGCCTCGCAGGTCATCCCATTTTGCATTCTTGTAATGCCAGAAAAAAGAGCAAGCGTACTGGCTGTATGATTAGGATTGTCCGGTATTCTTGTAAATAAAGGAACAATCTGTGCACCGTCATTAGTAATTGCAAAAGCCCCAGCATCTCAATCAACTCGGTCAGTGTAACTAGAAAACGGAATCCAGATATACTTGTGAACATTGAAATCACCAAGGAATATTTCCCCACTGTTAGGAAAGTTGGACTGGAGAAAGTGAAGTTGCAAAGAGATGAAGTCATAGAGCTCCAAGTGATTAGTGGAGATGGGAGAACGGTAGAGACAACAGATGAATTTGACACAATGAGGTAGAGAGATTTTAAGCCAGAGAAGATCAAAGAGAGGAGATTCCAAATTGCCAAGTCTCTGACATGAAATATTAGAACGGACATATGTACAAGTACCACCTTTGAGATGAAAGGAGTCATACAGCAAATAATTTGGACGTCTGAGATGAGCAGTAGTTCAATCAACCAATAACTGAGATTCTGTCAGAAAAAGTACATGGGATTTGGTAGACTGCAAGTGGAAATGGACATCATTGAGATTAGAATTGAGACCACTTATATATTTGTGAAATGAATTAGGAAGTGCTTGGGAGGTTTAGATCTTTTCGCAGATAAGCTTGCTCTATTAGTTTGACAATTCATGGTGTATTCAATAGGAAGAAAAAGTGGGTGCGACATGCTGTATGAAGTGATGAAATTTTTGGATATGGCGTATACATGGTAAGAATATACTCGGATACTTGATATAACGTGGCCTTGACAATGCTACCCCCCATACAGACTACTCGGACTCCCTCCAGTGACTATCTGGCAGAGTAGAGGTAGCAAGATTATACAATAGCTGATAGTCATCTACCACCTAGTACTGTCTGGTAACATAGAGGGGTGGCATTCCTCCATGTGGTGTGGGTGCCACACCTCGACCCCTGCTTATGTTGGTTCACACCTGGGTGGTCACCCACGATGTACTTGTGCATGGAGGTTATACCCAGGATTAATAACAGTCCCAGCATCGTGAAGGTGCAAGCTGAGGATTTGGCTGTAACAGACCGTCTGGCCTTCGCCGAAATTGGGTCCACTTTGCTTGAGTGTCACCCGAATATCAGTTCCATCAGCGTTTTAGTCTCCCAGGTTGCAAGTACAGCTTCTCTGGCATATCTGAGAGAATGTCTGTGACAACCTCAAATCTATTAGTCCTTGTATTTCCCCTCTCCCATTCTAGCAGTTTTCCTACCCACCTAACACTGCCTCGATAGCATCAGCAAATATTCTTGCACCCTCTCTATTTAAGTGTATACCATCCCTATAGAAGCAATCTCTCCTGTTAACAAGTACAGACCAGGCTGAAAAATATTCTGCCCCCTTGAGTTTCGCACAATCTTTCCAGGACCAAATTGATCAACAAGCCTGTTATCATATACTCCCTCCTATCGTTTCTGGGCAGAATTGCAGACACTCTCAAATTCAACCCTAATTTACTGCTTTTTTTCAACAGTGACCTGTACTTGCTAAGTAATTTTGCCGTTCTCGTACTCTTAATATCATTAGTTCCAACATGTACAACAATATCACCTTTAGTGCCCTTAAAAGATAACCGCTCTACAACGTCATCAAACTTTGCCCCTGGCAGACATACCCTGGTCCTGTTACAAAAGTTTGTTACCAATCCAACTTGTCTTTTTCCTTGAATTCGTACTTCTAAAGCATTTAATAATTTGGAAATAATTTTAGTCTTCAAATTTTTAGTTCATTTAACAGAAATTCAAATATGCCTTCACTTGTTAATAAATTGATATCTTGCTGCCCTAAGGTCTCAGCTTCTAGATGTACTGGTCTTAACACTATAAGAAGCTTAATGATTTTAGGATATCGAGCTTCATTCCACATATGATAAGCACCAATATCAATTAAAGCTAAAACAACACATTCTTTTAATGTTATAAATCTTTCAGTCATGGCCTCTAAACTATTCCATCTCGTTTTGTAGTCAAGAATCAGGCTTAATTCCTTACCTTTTTCTTGTTTTACATAATTCTGAAGTATGCTATCTCTTACGCGAGATTTAAAAAAAAAATTGCAAATTTTTCTAATTTGTGAAATTGATCGTTTGTAATTGTGAGACAACATAGGGAATCCAAAGTCATTATCTAGATCAAGATCCTTTAAAAAATCCTCGCCATAGTCATCTTCACACTCGACATCAACTTCCAATTCCTCACTTGTAATGGGACAGTTTTGTATACATCGGTTTCAGCAATTTCTTGATTTTTATATAACACATAAGTAACTGCTAAGTGTATGGCGTGTGAATAGCATAGTTGATTAATTATAGGTGATAATTGGCCAAATCTTTTCCTTACAGCATCACCATCATATGTTGCTGCAACTATGTCGGTCGCTAGATCCTAGTTAAAAATTTGTAGCCTCTCAGAAACTAATTCTAATGTTTTCTTAGCATCGCAGGAACTAGTTGTTGGAAGCTAGCTGTGAGAAAGACTTATAAAAAGTGACCTGAACTTGCTAAGTAATTCTGCCTGTCTCCTGCTCTTAATATCGTTAATGCCAATGTGTACAACAATATCACCTTTTGTGCCCTTAAAAGATGATATCCACTCTACAACGACCAAATTAAAATCCTCCGCAAAATGGTGTACGTTGATAATTCAAATATCTGCGATTTCTTTTGCAAGTCCACTCATCTAAAGTTATAGAAAATTTTTTCCCATCTTTTTAATACAATCCAATTCATTTATAGTTTCACGTTTGGCATTGTCATAAAACGTACGAATGAGATCCATTACTCGATTGTTATTTTTTTGGTAATGAATATCCCTGTTGTTGCAAAGACTCTCGTATGAATGAGCTTGTTGTAATGCCATTAATGGACAATCCATCCATTGCAGCAAGTTTTTCTAGAATTTCTTCTAAACTGCTCCTTTTTACGAAATTGAAAATACTGGTTTGTTTTTGTGGGCAGGAAGAGGGTCCAGGTGTTTCTTGCTTCTCGATCATTTGTGTTTTCTTGTTGATTATTATTTTATGAACTGCTTTCAGATGATTATGGAGATTGCTATTAGATGATCCTTTGCAGCTCAACATTTTATTACAATGATTGCAGCATGCCTTGTCTTTTCCAACCTTTTTGAAATTATTCCAAACCTCCGACTTATTTGCAACATTCATTTTGGTCTAAAAATCAAATTTTAAATATTTTTATCAATGACATTAATAGTTAATAATGAAAAATGTTATATTATTAGAATAGACATTAATATATTTATATCCGTTGTTTTTGTTTTTACTAACTAAAACAAGAATAATAACAAGCAATAACATAAACTTCCTATTCGTGCTTGTGATCAAACTCAAGTAAACAGAGCTGTTGTGGCACGTTGTATACGGCGTAGTACGGGTAGGACTGAACTGGTCTTGTGTGGTGCATGTGAGCAACACAGCTGGTGTCAGTGGTCAGTCTGTGTGATGCCACATAGAATACCATAATAGAATGTGTTTATGGATTTGCATGTCAAATGTTTGCCTCACTTGTGAAGATTAGTTTTACTACAATATGCTTGTGCCCGAGGTGATTTCAAGTCAAAATGTTAGTTTTTAATTAAATAATTAATTAATTTTTACATATTAATTCTAGTATCTAAAACCGGTGTTTTAAATTTAAAAACTGGTTTTCGAATTTTACAAATTTATCCAAAAAAACACGTTTTTTTTTAGATAAATTTGGAGTGATGACAAAATGTCTGTGCAGATCTGCCAATTGTTGTTTTAATATGGAAAAATGGAATTTTAATTCTAGTATCTAAAACTGGTTTTTTAAATTAAAAAACCGGTTTTCAAATTTTACAAATTTATCCAAATAAACCGGTTTTGTCATCAAATATGTAATTATTGGAAATGCAGAGATTTATGAGATTGTTCCAGTAAACAGAATTACAACTAATAATGTGTTTCTAATTATTGTAAAATTCATTCATGACTGATTTTAAGTTGGTTATGTCTGTGCTGGTGAATAGACTATTGAAGTAAAATGTTTGAACATTACTGATGTTACCATTATTAGAGCATTAATAATTGGTATATTATAAATTATCCTGCTATAAGGAAGGATGTCCATTATGGGTTTAAGTAACAGTTCTAAAGTTTTGCCAGGCCTGTGAGCCTAACTGTACTTTCAAGAAGTTATGAACCTGAAAGCAATTAATTTCTTAGTAATTATTCTGCTTTTATTAGAGATGGACTTCTAGGTGGCACTGGAATTTAGTTCTGCCTTAAATGTTTCGAAATAAAAGGCTTTACATATAATGTCATAGTTGCAGGAGACTTTACCCACTGGAATAATGACAAAATGTCTCTGCAGATCTGCCAATTGTTGTTTTAATATGGAAAAATGGAATTTTAATCTAGTAGATGGTTGCACCTGTGGCATAGATGTCCTTGAAGTTGTCGCAGACATTCTCTTAGATATGCCAGACAAGCTGTACTTGCTACTTCGCAGTCTAAAACGCTGACGGAACTGATATTCGGGTGACCTTATGCCACATGGGCCCAGGAGCAGATTAAGGTCGGTTGAGGCTCCGGGCACAGAAAAAAATATTGGGCCCCTTAAAAAAAAAGAGAGAGAGAAAATAAAAATACATGTTAACCATTTTTTTAAATAAATAAAAAATATTATGTACTATTAATGTTTTATTTCCAATAAAATGTGAATATAATATATGTATAATATAATTAATAATAGCATAATGATAATCACAAAGTTTTGAACTAATATGTTCAACTAATTTGTTGGGGTTTTGGGTGGGCCCTTCAGAAGTTGGGACCCAGGGTGCACGCCCGGTGCACTCGCCGTTAAATCCGCCTCTGCATGGACCCAATTTCGGCAAAGTCTAGATGGGGTTTGACAGCCAAATCCTCTGCTTGCACCTTCACAATGGTGAGACTGTTAGTAATCCTGGGTATAACCCCCAAGTGCAAGCACACGGGGGGGGGCACCCAGGTGTGAACCAATGTAAGCAGGAGTCTAGGTGTGGTGCTCACACCACATGGAGGAATGTCCGCCTGTGTGTTACCAGACAGTACTAGGTGGTAGATGACTCAACTGGTGAAAGTTGCTTTGCTTATTGGAAGCTTGAAGTGATGAACCCATGTTTAGTCTCCAGAGCAAATTTGTTATTGGTTCACCCAGGTGTGAACCAATGTAAGCAGGAGTCTAGGTGTGGTGCTCACACCACATGGAGGAATGTCCGCCTGTGTGTTACCAGACAGTACTAGGTGGTAGATGACTCAACTGGTGAAAGTTGCTTTGCTTATTGGAAGCTTGAAGTGATGAACCCATGTTTAGTCTCCAGAGCAAAGTTCTAGTCAAAACTTTCGATCTCTTCCATCAAGCACTATGCCTTTTGAGGTTAGGATGGACGACTTGGTGAGATCCAATATTCCTTACATTTCGAGGGTACAGCTTTAAAATTGCGTTCGCAGGCCACCCGCTAGTTAGTACCCTGGGCCGAACCTATTGGTAACTCTAGGAGGCTTCCGGATCAGCTAGTGTATAATCTTGTTACCTCTATTCTGCCAGATAGTGACTGGAGGGAGGCTGAGTAGTGTGTATGTGGGGGGGGGGGGACATTGTTGAGACCACGTTATGTCAAGGATCTCGGTATATTCTTACCATGTTATACCATATCCAAAAATTTCATTACTTCATACAGCATACCCCCTCCCCAACTTTTCTTACTATTCAATACACCATGAATTGTCAAACTAAGAGCAAACTTATCTGTTAAAATATCTAAACCTCCCAAACACTTCCTAGTTCATTTCAAAAATATACGTGGTCTCAGTTCTAATCTCAAAGATGTCCATTTCCACTTGCAGTCTACCAAATCCCATGTACTTTTTCTGACAGAATCTCCGTTATCCGTTGATTCTAGTACTGCTCATCTCAGTTGCCGAACTTATTCACTGTATGATTCCTTTCGCCTCAAAGGTGGTACTTGTGCATATGTCCGTTCCGATATTCCCTGTCAGAGGCTTGGCAATAAGAAATCTCCTCTCTTTGATATTCTCTGGCTTAAAATCTCTCTACCTCATTGTGTCAAATTCATCTGTTGTCTCTACCATTCTCCCTTTTTTTTTTTTTTTTTTTTTTGTTTTTTTTTTTTATGAAAACCCTAACCACGAGAGGTATTAGAACCTATAGTACTTAGTACCGTGCTTGGGTTGGAGGCTGAGAAGATGAAAGAAGATATTTGTTGACTTGAACTTTTGTAGACTGTAATTGTCATGAAATACGTATGAAGGAAGGTTGTTCCAGAAAACGGCAGTTGAATGAATAAATGAGGAAGATGAAAAGTTGGTTCTGTGAGTTTGAAGTTGGGTAGTAAATAGATGTCGGCGGGCGGCGGCAAGTGTGCGGACTGTTTTGAAAGAGAATGGGAACTACAAAAGCCAATTCAATAGAACAGTACCCATGGGATTATCTGTAGAAAAGGCAAGCAGCAGAAACAGTACGTCTATGAGACAGAGAGTGGAGAGAGAGAGACTCTCTTAGAGAGGAGTCATTAATTAACCTAACTGCCCTCTTCTGAATGGAATCTAGAATCCTGAGAGAGGTTTTAGGGGCACTGCCCCAGATGTGGGAACAATATTCCATGGTAGGGCGGATTTGCGATTTGTACAGAGTGAACAACTGTTTGGAAGAAAGGTAACGCCGAGACGTCAAGAAACCCAATTTTTTTTTTAGGATCAGAAGGAAGCAATATTTGTAATATTGGACAGTAAATGGATGTTATCAGTTGATTCAACTACCGCTCATCTCTTGCCCAAATTATTCACTGTAGTATTCTGTTTGCCTCAAAGGTACTTAGCATTAGCAAGGGTACATTATGAAAGAAAGCAAGCTTATATAGCATCAGCTAAAAAAAAAAACCTTATTTCACCCATCCCCTCACTCCAAATGTTTGTCAAGTTCTGCCTTGAATCTATTTAAGCTATCAACTTCTACAATGACAGATGGAAGTTTGTTCCCGCAATCAACCACCCGCTGGCTATAGGCAAACTACCGCACATTTATCCTTGAAGTGTCTTTCCTCAATTTGAATTTATGCCCTCTCAGGTGATTATTCTGAGCAAGAGGAAGAATCTCATCACCATTCGGCATGGTCAACAATTCAAGGCTTTATACACCTCAATCAGATCACCTTGCAGGTTCCTAGTCTCCAGATACTGTAATTTGCAAAACTTAAGCCTTTCTTCGTAAGAGCAATCCTTTGTTCTATTCACTAATCTTTTTGCCCTTCCCTTTAATCATTCCAACAGCTCTACATCCTTAAAATGAGGTCTCCAGACCTGTATACAGTACTCTAGGTGTGGCCTGACCATTACCTTATACAAGGGGATAATTACCTCCTTATCCCTGCTAGAAAAATTCCTGTATATCATTAACAAGACACCATGAGCTACTCTTGCAGACCGTCTGCACTGCTCAGAAAACTTCATATTTGCCTGCACAATTACCCCAGTTCCTTTTCATTCTCTACCACTGTCAGTGTGGTAGAGAATGAAAACCCAGAGTACCGTATCAACCACCAAGTTGATACCGGTACTTTACATTTGTCAAGGTTAAACTTCATTTGCCACCTCTCAGCCCATCTGCTCAACTTTTCTAGATCCTGGTGCAGCAGCATAGCGTCAGTAGTGTCCTTAACAGCCATGCCAATCTTTGTATCATCTGAAAACTTGGACATAAGCCTGATCTGCCATCATTAATATCTTTCATAAATACAGAAAACAACAATGGACCCAACACTGAACACTGATGGACTACACTAATAACATTAGTCCACGAAGAGCATTGTCTGTTGGTTATCACTGTCTTCTCCCACTCAACAATACCTTTATCCTTAGCAGCAATTTGCCTGCAATGCCACACTTCTCCAATTTGTTCAGCAGTCTTCCATGTGCAACAGTATCAAAGGCTTTTCTAAGATCCAAATATTTGATATCAAAGTTATTCTTTGCATCCAGTTCCTTTGTGACTATATCATTGTATCCAATCAAATTAGTCAGACAAGGCTTCTCCTTAACAATCCCATGCTGTGTCCGAGCTATAACTGAAGTCTTGTCTAGATGATCCTGCAATGCTTCTATCACCAGTGCCTCCATTAATTTCCCTGGAACAGAAGTTAAACTAACAGGTCTGTAATTACCTGTCTCCCTTTGATCCTCCTTTGTGGATTGGGGTCAGATTTACACATCTCCAGGCCATGGGTATCTAACCTGAGTCCAGAAAACCTCTCATAATTATGGCTAAGGGTTTGCTCACTTCCTATGCCACCTCTTTTAATATACAGGGTGTCTCAAAAATATTGGTAGAAACGTTTAGTGGAGGAATGTGAATTGCATAGGAACTCATAACCGGAAACATAATGGGAAAGCATTAGCAGAGGCACAAGAAGCAGAAATGACAGAAGACAGCAATTATGGCAAACATTTATATTGATATAATATTAACAATGGAGTAAGAGATGGATGCATTTCATGATGTTACAACAGATGCTCGAAGGTTCCACCATGAGACGCAATGCATACATAACACCGACGCAGCATGGATTGGCAGCCACATTCGAACACACCTGGAGTTTCTTTGACAGTGGCAGCAGCGCAGATGAGTCTTGCTAGATCCATTTCCATCTCCACAGGCGATTCATACATGATAGATTTGAAGGACCAGACAGAAAATAATCAACACTTGATAAATCGGGTGAGTGTGGGGCCAGTCAATGGGTCCACTACGGCCAATCCATCGACGCCCAAAACGCCTTTTGAAATGGTAATGAACACACCTTTCATAATGGGCAAGCGCCCTGTCATGTTGAAACGAAATGTTGCTTGTTACATTTACTGAAACATCGTCAAGTAACCCTGGTAGAACTTGTTCAAGAAAGATCTGATATTTAGCGGAGTTCATGCGGGATGGTAACAGGTATGGGCCGACTAAGCAGTCACCGACCATACTTGCCCACACATTTATTGTGAAGCGATGTTGTGCCACATGGGGCGCACACCATGTGGGCCCTCTGCTAATCCATACACTAGGTGCATGTCTGCCAGCTAACAGTTCGTATATCGGTGCATGCTCTTCGTGTTGCGACTACTGCTTGAATTAGTAAACCAGAAATTTTCCCTATCCTGAACTGATGAACAGCGCCGTGTGCCGACTTATGGTGATGTTTCCGGTTATAGGTTCCTATGCGATTCACATTCCTTTAGATGTTACCTACCTCCCCTAAACTTTTGTACCAATATTTTTGAGACATCCTGTATAACAATAGATTCCATCCACAATGGGTGCTTTTCTTTTGTTTATCTTCAACAATTTCTCCTCCACTTTGCTCTCAGTTATTACAAGATTATCTAGCTTACTGCCAGATTTGAATACACCCGGTTCCCCTCCCTGAATAACTACTCATGTGTGAATGTCAATGCAAAATATTCATTTAGTTTTTAAGCTACCTGAGCAGGATCATCAAAAGTAGAACCATCGGTATCAAGTGGATCAATCTGATTCACTCCCTTCCTTCCTTCTAGAGTTTACAACTCTTTGCTGTTACCTTTGCATCCTTTGCCATCGATTTCTCGTAATCTGCATTCACCTGCCTTAACCTCGTTTGTAACTTGGTTAGACCAGCTTATATTTATCATAGGCTTATGTTTCCCATGCTAATTTATATGTATCCCATGCATTTTTCTTCTCTGTAACATGTCTAATTAGCATTAGCATTAGTAGGGGCATTTGATGCAAGAAAGCAAGCTTATGCAGCATCAGCCAAAAAAGAAAAAAAATAAAAATAAATAAAAAATAACCACTTCCACTTCACCCCTCTGTTCGTTCGAAATACCTGTCCAGCTGAGCCTTAAACTTATTTAGGCTATCAACTTCCACGACAAGGGATGGAAGTCTGTTCCACCAACCAACCACCCGCTGGCTAAAGGCAAATTTCCGCACCTCTATCCTACATCTGTCTTTCCTCAATTTGAATTTATGCCCTCTCAGGTGATTATTCTGAGTAAGAGCCAGTGTCCCATCAGCATTGAGCATGCTCAAACCATTCAAGGATTTGTACACCTCTATCAGATCACCTCGCCAGTGCCTAGTCTCCAGACACTGTAATTTGCAAAACTTAAGACTTTCTTCGTAAGAGCACCCCTTTGTTCCATTCACTAATCTTGTTGCCCTTCTCTGTACTTGTTCCAGCAGCTCTACATCCTTCTTGAAATGAGGCTTCCAGACCTGTATACAGTACTCTAGGTGTGGCCTGACCATTACCTTATACAAGAGAATAATCACCTCCTTATCCCTGCTAGAAAAATTCCTATATATCATTGGCAATACAACATGAGCTACTCTTGCAGCCCGTCTGCACTGCTCAGAGAACTTCATATCTGCCTGCTCAACCACCCCAAAGTCCCTTTCATTCTCGACCACTGTCAGTGTAGTACCAGACTGTTGATACGTTGCTCTGGGGTTGCTGTTTCCCATATGTAGTACTTTACATTTGTCAATGTTAAACTTCATTTGCCACCTCTCAGCCCATCTGCTCAACCTTTCCAGATCCTGTTGCAGCAGCATAGTGTCAGTAGTGTCCTTGATAACCCTGCCAACCTTCGTATTGTCTGCAGACTTAGAGATTAAGCTTGATGTACCATCATCAATATCATTTATAAATACAGAACACAATAATGGACCCAATACTGAACCCTGATAGACTCTACTAATAACATTAGTCCCCGATGAGCAGTGTCCATTGATTACCACTCTGTCTTCTCCCTCTCAACCACCCGTTTAACCATAGCAGCAATTTGCCTCCAATGCCACTTCTCCAATTTGTGCAGCAGTCTTCCATGTGCAACAGTATCAAAAGTTTTTCTAAGATCCAAGTATATAATATCAAAGTTATTCCCTGCATCCAGTTCTTTTGTGACTGCATCATAGTATCCAATCAAATTGGTCAGGCAAGATTTCCCCCTAACAAAACCATGCTGTGTCCGAGCTATAAATGAAGTCTCGTCTAGATGATCCTGCAGTGTTTCTTTAACCAGTGCCTACATTAATTTTCCTGGAACAGAAGTTAAACTCATAGGTCTATAATTGTGTCAGCCTTTGATCCTCCTTTGTGAATTTGGGTCACATTTGCACATCTCCAGTCCATGGGTACCTTCCCTGAGTCCAAGGAAGCTCTCATAATTATGGCTAAGGGTTTGCTTACTTCCTTTGCTGCCTCCTTTAATATAACTGGATATATCCCATCCACTCCAGGTGCCTTTCTTGTGTTTATCTTCAACAATTTCTCCTCCACTTTACTCTCAGTTATTACAAGATTCTCTAGCTTACTGCCAGAGTTGAATACACCTCATGTGCGAATGTCAATGCAAAATATCCATTTAGTTTGTTAGCTGTCTGAGAAGGATCATCAATAGTTGACCCACTTGTATCTATCATAGTCTTCTGTGTCACGTGTTTATTTTATTTGGTTTTTAGGAGCATTAGCAACTAAGGCCATATTGCTTCGGGATATGCGGTGGTCATTTCCTGACCTTTCCGCATCCTCCGTATTTGGTGGTGACAGGCTCGAACCCCTGTCTAATCAAGAAGCGTGTGCTACGCACTGCTGCTCCTTCCCACCTGGCTACGGAGGCGGCTGTGTCACGTGTTAATTTGTATGTTTCCCATGCATTTTTCTTCTCCGTCATATGTCTCATTAGTTTATCTGACATCCATTTAGGCTAAACCTTGAACGATATTTCTTAGTTGGTATGTAAAGCCTAGTAGCTTACAAGATAAGTTCTTTGAATGCTTCCCATTTTGAATTTGCTGTTGGTAACATCAGTTGGTCCCACTATATAGAATTTAAATACTGTCTCAGTCCATCGAAGTCACCTTTACGAAAGCAATAACCCTTCCCTTTACCCCTAATGGTATTTACCTCTTTGAGTAAATCCCACTTCAGCACACTGTGATCACTGCCTTCTAGTGGTTCCTTTATCTGCAGATTCTTAGTGCATGAAGAATCACTACTGATAATCAAATCAAGAGTATTACCCCCTCTAGTTGCCTCCCGAACATGCTGATGTAGAAAACAATCATCCAATAAATCCACAAAAGCCTTGCTAGTGTGAGAGTCACCAGCCCCCAAATTCAAGTCAATATCTGGGAAATTAAAATCCCCTATTATAAGACTCTCTGATTTACTGGCACACTCTATTTTCCTGTACAGTCTCTTATTATACTCATCAGAGTCATTAGGCCTATAGCGCACTCCTACTCTCAATTTTGATCTCCCAGTGCTTACTGAACTGACTCGACACTGCACTGTTCTGCGATGTCGACTGGCTTCACTTCTTTGGATTTTGTGTTTCTTAACTAATATCATAACCCCTCCTCCCTTCTTATCTTGTCTATCCTTTCTGTAGACATTGTACTCCCCAAATTCCAGTTTTGCATTCCTTATATCTGTGTGACACCACATCTCTGATATCCCAACAATATCTGCCTTTGATATTTTGAGCAACACCTCAAATTCATTGAATTTATTTACTAAACTCCTAGCATTTGTGTACACATAAGTATACATGCACCTGTTCTTTTTCTTAGCTAACCTAATACAACCCATGTGTTTTCTTGTACCCCCAATCATTCCCAGCAGTCTCTGAAATATCCTGCATCTTATTTTCCAGGCTGCTGCTCATTCAAATAGAAGCAGTGCAAGAATCACTTTCACCTCTGCCCATGGCTACTGTTAATCTATTTGTCCTTGTATCCCCCCCAATCTAGCAGTTTTCCGACCCACCTAAAACTGCCTCGATAGCATCAGCAAACATTCTTGCACCCTTTCTATTTAAGTGTATCCCATCCTTGTAGAAGCAATCTCTCCTGTTAACAAGTACAGTCCAGGCTGAAAAAAATTCTACCCCTTGAGCCTTGCACAATCTTTAATAATTAGTTGCATAATTAGTTCATCTGACATCCATTTAGGCCTAAATCTTGAACAACATTTCTTTGTTGGTATGAAGAGCCTAGTAGCTTCCAAGATTAATTCTTTGAATGCGTCCCATTTTGAATTTGCTGTTGGTAACATCAGTTGGTTCCACTGTGTAGAATTTAAATAATATCTCAGACCACCATAGTCACCTTTACAAAAGCAAAAACCTTTCCCTTTACCCTTGATGGTAGTTACCTGTTTGAATAAATCCCACTTCAGCACACTGTGATCACTGCAACCTACTGGTTCCTTTATCTGCAGATTCTTGATGCATGAAGAATCACTACTGATAATCAGATCAAGAGTATTACTCCCTCTAGTTGCCTCTCGAACATGCTGCTTTAGAAAATAATCATTCAATAAATCCACAAAAGCCTTGCTAGTTTGTAAGGGACCATCCCACAAATTCCAGTCAATATCTGGGAAATTAAAATCCCCGTTTATAATACACTAATTTACCGGCCCACTTTATTTCTCTGCTAAATTTCTGACTATGCTCATCAGATTCATTAGGCCTATAATACATACATCTCATTTTTCCTTTCTCAGTGCTTATGTCATGCCAGATTCAACATTGCATTGTTCACCCACATCAATTGGATGCACTTCCTTAGATTTTGTTTCTTAACTAACAGCATAACCCCTCCTCCTGTCTTGTCCTGTCTATGCTTTCTGTATACATTGTACTCGCCAAATTCCAGTTCTGCACTGCTTATGTCTGTGTGACGCCATGTCTCTGATATCCCAACAATATCTGCCTTTCATGTCTTGACTAGCACTTCAAGCTTATCAAATTTATTAACTATTCTCCTAGCATTGGTGTACATGCAAGTATACATACACCTGTTTCTATCCTTATTTACCCTAACACAGCCCATGTATTTACTTGTTCGACTATGACTCCCAGCAGTCCTTGAAATTCCCATTGCCTTGCTTTCCAGGCTGCTGCTCAATTGCATTTCAATAGAAGCAGTGCAAGAATCATTTTTACCTCCCCCAGCGGCTACTTTTAATCTATTAGCTTTGTAGCCCCCAAGGTAGCAGTTTTCCGATCCACCTAACTCTGCCTCGATAGTATCAGCAAATATTCTTGTGCCCTTTCTATTTAAGTGTATCCCATCCCTCTAGAAGCATTGTCTCCTGTTAACAAGCACAGACCAGGTTGAGAAAAATTCTACCTCTTGAGCCTTGCACAATCTCTCCAGTGCAGAATTGATTGACCAGGCTCTCATAATATACTTCCTCCTATTGTGTCTGGGCAGAATTGCAGACACTTTCAAATTCAACCCTAACTCATGGCTTTTTTTCAGCATTGTCGTGTATTTGTTAGGTAATTCTGCCAATCTCCTACTCTTAATATCATTAGTGCCAACATGTACAACAATATCACCTTTGTGGCCCTAAAAGATATCTGCACTACAACGTCATCAACCTTTGCCCCATGGCAGACTTACCCTGGTCCTGTTCCATCTATCCTTTTTGCACAATATGTTCCCCGTTTCCCTGAAAATAGTCACTTACAACAACTAGTTCCTCTGGGTCTGGCGCATTGTGCCTTGGCGGTTGCCGCTGTGTTGCAGCAACCCCAAAGTGCAAGCTCTGACATTGATGTGGGCAGCTGAGTGCTTGATGGGCCCATCAATTTAAATCCATCGAGGGCATCTACCTTGTCCTTCAAGTCCATAATAATGACGAGTTGGCACCTGATTTCCACACACTCCTTACATCATGCACACGCAAATACATTCCCCTTGGCAATATGTTGTCCGTTCCTGATTGCTCCACAAACATCAAAGCAGAGCATTTAAGTAATTTAAGCATCAACTAATGTAAGACTTATTATTATAAATATTTCTTATTATATACATAATAAGCAGAAATATTCACATATTTCTGCTTATTATGTATATAAATGGCATATTACAAAATTAAAAAAAAAAAAAAAAAACTTGTATTTAAATTCAGTACTGTTAGTTACTTCCATTGTCTGACTTATTTCAAAATTTATTTTAAGTTTGGCACCCTGAGAGTAGTGGCCATTTTGAGAGAATACTGGGTTTTATTCATATTTATGCTGTGAAACAATAATAAATATTTTAAAAACAACTAGGGTAAGTCTGAAGATATTTATTTGCTTAGTGGGAGAGGAAAAACAAGTAACCCTGAAGTTTAAATAAACACTACATTGGTACTTGTCTTTTACCATGCCTTTCTTTAAGCAATATCCAGATAGTTGCAAAAATGATGCTGAGTCAAGTTCTTCGCTCATTTTTGCCTAATAGGTTCTCACACCCAGTTTTTATATGAAAACAAAAAAAGAAAATCCCTTCAAAGCTATTTCAATAAAAGCTTGACTGTATTTAGAAAGAATTTTTTTTTTTATTTTTTTTTATCATTGATTAACAGGAACGTGACTTTTGAGTGTCACCTGTGAAGTGCTCTGCGACTACTGCCAAGTTAAATAAAGCTCGCATAAATGTGCTATTATCTGCCACTTAGTGGCTTCTTTTCCTGAAAATTCTATAAATATGCAACTTAATTCTAATGACTACTCATTTCCATTCAACTTTTTTTTTTTTTTTTTTTTTCTCTACTCTGCTACAGTAAATGAATATTAATGAAAAAAAGTGAAGTGCCTGCCTTTCCATGCATAACATGGACAGCCAGTCACCTGATGAGCCAAGCTTTTTATCTTCAGTGCTCTGCCATTAATGGTAATGTGTTCCATTTTTATACAAAAATTATGCACCATCAAATATAAAGCACACACATTATCATGAAAGTTTTTTCTTGATTTTTAGTTGAGGAACGTGTTATCAATGAAGAGTATAAAATATGGAAGAAAAATACTCCCTTTCTCTATGATCTTGTAATGACTCATGCTTTGGAGTGGCCTAGTTTAACAGCACAATGGCTTCCTGATGTTACAAAGTAAGTTGCATGGTTCTTTTTTTTTTTTTTTTTTGCTTTAAAATAGAATTCACCTTTTGTACTTAATTTATTTTATAATTTAACCCAGCAGTTTTTGCATGTGATCTGGCAGGTGCCTCTCAAAATTACCCTGTTTGTCAGCCTTTAATGATTAAAGCTCAAATTTTTTTTCTAGCTTTCTAAATGTTAACTACTTCTACTGCAGTAGTTCCTTTGTTTTTGCAATAGTAGAACCTGTACTTTTAACAAAGATGATAGTGCATGTCCTGATAGGTCTAAACTTTCTTTTTTAATTTCTGGAAAAAGTCTTTAGGCTTTTGAATTCTGCCTGGAATATATGGATATTTGATCTTTTCTTAACAAATTGTATTACTTGTTGCGTGCAATTTTTTTTTAATAAAAATATTAAAATGCAATGCTTTTTAATTTAAAAAAAATATATATATTAATTCTGTTAAATTTAAATATAATGTTATAGGCATATAAGATAAAAATGAAACTCTCTTTTCCATTTCTGCACTTTAAAAAACTGTTAAATGTGGAAAATTTCAAACACAAATATGCATTAATAGTTTTTAAATAATAGTTAAATATATATTTATATTAGACACTATTAATTTCCATTTTAAGTTTCGAAACTTTTGAAATTTTGTGTGACACAGCAAATATGAAAAAAATTGTGAAATTTTTTTCATATTTGCTGTTGTAATATATGAAAAAAATTATTGCGTGCACACTACACATTGCAAAGTTTATATTTTGTCGCTGTTTATTTGAAACTGTGGGTTTCTTGTTCGCATTATCTGTAATAAAGTGAGAATAAAGGAATTATATTTCTTTTTAATTCTTGCCATTCATCAATGTGTTTATACAGTGGGATTGAAGAGATCCAAAAATAATACATCTTTTGTCAAAAATATAAATATTTAGTAAATTTATTTTCCTTTGTTTAGACCTGAAGGCAAAGATTACTCTATTCATAGACTTATTCTTGGCACACATACGTAAGTTTCTTTAGTTGTTTGACAAATATCAATTTCAAATCTATTTTGAGGATTACTTCATTTTGCTTATTATATAATATCACAAAAATTTAAATTTGAAATGTATTCAGTAATACTAAATATCAGTTTAATTTAATTGTTGCTAGTTGATGATAGTTTCTACATGAGATTTTAAAAATTCACTGCAAAAATAGATATGCTAAGCATATTTATTTTTGCAAATTATTCCTTTACTTGAATTGAAGTTCCCCTGTGATTCCTGTTCTTGCAGCTTTGTAGAGAATTTTACTGAAAATCAGAGATTAGTAATTTTTGAGTGATACAATAGGGAATGTTAATCATCATGTGGGACTTTATTTTATAAATTTTCAGTTACAAGTGATCATATAAAGTAAACTGCCAAAAACTTATTCTTTAAATATAATAAAGAAAAATTTTTTTTTTTTTTTTATCTTCTTCAGGAGGAATGTTTCCATTTTATAATGTGTTTCCTCAGCTTACAAGTTTATGGTAAGAATATTTTCCTGCCATAAAGTGTGGTTAAAGGTGTTTTGGTCGGTTAAGCCTCGGGCTGTCATGCACTTCCGTACTCAATTCATCCATGTCCTCCTAGGTCTTCTTCTTCTCTTTCTTCCAGGAGGTATCCATTCCAGGATAGCCTTTGGATATTAGCATTAGCATTAGTAGAGGCATTTGATGCAAGAAAGCAAGCTTATGCAGCATCAGCCAAAAAAAAAAAAAAAAACCCACTTCAACTTCACCCCTCTGTTCGTTCAAAATACCTGTCCAGCTGATCCTTAAACTTATTTAGGCTATCAACCTTCACCACAAGGGATGGAAGGCTGTTCCACCAACCAACCACCCACTGGCTAAAGGCAAATTTCCGCACATCTATCCGACCTTCCTCAGTTTGAATTTATGCCCTCTCATGTGATTATTCTGTGCTATAGGAAGAATCCCATCAGCATTGAGCATGCTCAAACCATTCAAGGCTTTATACACCTCTATCAGATCACCTCGCTGGTGCCTAGTCTCCAGACACTGTAATTTGAAAAACTTAAGCCTTTCTTCGTAAGAGCACCCCTTTGTTCCATTCATTAATCTTGTTGCCCTTCTCTGTACTCGTTCCAGCAGCTCTACATCCTTCTTGAAATGAGTCCTCCAGACCTGTATACAGTACTCTAGGTGTGGCCTGACCATTGCCTTATACAATGGAATAATCACCTCCTTATCCCTGCTGGAAAAATTCCTGTATATCATTGACAATGCTCAGAGAACTTCATATCTGCCTGCACAACCACCCCCAAGTCCCTTTCATTCTCTACCACTGTCAGTGTAGTACCACAGAGTTGATACGTTGCTCTGGGGTTGCTGTTTCCCATGTGCAGTACTTTACATTTGTCAATGTTAAACTTCATTTGCCACCTCTCAGCCCATCTGCTCAACCTTTCCAGATCCTGTTGCAGCAGAATAGTGTCAGTTGTGTCCTTGACAACCCTGCCAACCTTTGTATCGTCTGCAAACTTGGACATTAAGTGTATCCCATACCATCATCAATATCATTTATAAATACAGAAAACAATAATGGACCCAACACTGTGCCCTGAGGGACTCAACTAATAACATTAGTCCACGATGAGCAGTGTCCATTGATTACCACTCTCTGTCTTTTCCCCCTCAACCACCCCTTTATCCATAGCAGCAATTTGCCTCCAATGTCACACTGCTCCAATTTGTGTAGCAGTCTTCCATGTGTAATAGTATCAAAAGCCTTTCTAAGATCCAAGTATATAATATCAAAGTTATTCCCTGCATCCAGTTCTTTTGTTACTGCATCATAGTATCCAATCAAGTTGGTCAGGCAAGACTTCCCCTTAACAAAACCATGCTGTGTCTGAGCTATAACTGAAGTCTTGTCTAAATGATCCTGCAGTGCTTCTTTAACCAGTGCCTCCATTAATTTTCCTGGAACAGAAGTTAAGCTCACAGGTCTATAATTACTTGTGTCAGTCTTTGATCCTCCTTTGTGAATTGGGGTCACATTTGCACATTTCCAGTCTATGGGTACCTCCCCTGAGTCCAAGGAAGCTCTCATAATTATGGCTAAGGGTTTGCTTACTTCCTTTGCTGCCTCCTTTAATATAACTGGATAGATCCCATCCACCCTGGGTGCCTTTCTTGTGTTTATCTTCAACAGTTTCTCCTCCACTTTACTCCCAGTTATTTCAAGATTCTGTAGCTTACCGCTAGAGTTGGCATTCCCCTTGCTGAATAACTCCTCATGTGTGAATGTCGATGCAAAATATTCATTTAGTTTGTTAGCTACCTGAGCAGGATCATCAACAGTTGACCCATCAATATCAAGTGGACCAATCTGATTCATCCCCTTCCTTCTAGAGTTTACATAAGTAAAAACTCTTTGCTGTTTTTCTTTGCATCCCTTGCCAAAGATTTCTCGTAATCTGCCTTCGCCTGCCTAACCTCATTTGTAACTTGGTTGCATATCAACTTGTATCTATCATAGGCTTCTGTGTCATGTATTAATTTGTAAGTATCCCATGCATTTTTCTTCTCTGCCATATGCCTCATTAGTTCATCTGACATCCATTTTGGCCTAAACCTTGAACAATATTTCTTAGTTGGTATGTAAAGCCTAGTAGCTTCCAAGATAAATTCTTTGAATGCTTCCCATTTTGAATTTGCTGTTGGTAACACCATCAGTTGGTCCCACTGTATAGAATTTAAATACTGTCTCAGTCCATCGTAGTCGCCTTTACGGAAGCAATAACCCTTCCCTTTACCCCTAATGGTAGTTACCTCTTTGAGTAAATCCCACTTCAGCACACTGTGATCACTGCCACCTAGTGGTTCATTTATCTGCAGATTCTTAATGCATGAAGAATCACTGCTGATAATCAAATCAAGAATATTACTCCCTCTAGTTGCCTCCCGAACATGCTGATGTAGAAAACAATCATCCAATAAATCCACAAAAGCCCTGCTAGTGTGTGAGTAACCAGCCCCCAAATTCCTGTCAATATCTGGGAAATTAAAATCTCCCATTATGACTCTCTGATTTACTGGCCCACTCTTATTTCCCTGTACAGTACCTTATTATACTCATCAGAGTCATTAGGCCTATAGCAAACTCCTACTCTCAATTTTGATCTCCCAATGCTTATGTCACACCAAACTGACTCAACACTGCACTGTCCAGCAATGTCGACTGGCTTCACTTCCTTGGTTTTTATGTGTTTCTTAACTAATAGCATAACCCCTCCCCCCTTCCTATCCTGTCTATCCTTTCTGTAGACGTTGTACTCCCCAAATTGCAGTTCTGCATCCCTTATATCTGTGTGACACCACGTCTCTGATATCGCAACAATATCTGCCTTTGATGTTTTGAGCAATACCTCAAATTCATCAAATTTATTTAATAAACTCCTAGCATTGGTGTACACGCAAGTATACCTGCACCTGTTTCTATTCTTAGCTACCCTAACACAACCCATGTGTTTACTTGTACCGCTGCAGCCTCCATAGCCAGGTGGGAAGGAGCAGCAGTGCGTAGCACATGCTTCTTGATTAGACCGGGGTTCGAGCCCGTCACCACCAAATATGGAGGATGCGGAAAGGTCAGGGAATGACCACCGCATATATTCCCGGAGCAATATGGCCTTAGTTGCTAATGCTCCTAAAAACCCAAATAACAACAACATTACTTGTACCGCAATGGCTCCCAGCAGTCTCTGAAATACCATGCATCTTGTTTTTCAGGCTTCTGCTCATTCTAATAGAAGCAGTGCAAGAATCTCTTTCACCTCTGCCAGTGGCTACTGTCAATCTATTGGTCTTTGTCTCCCCCCAAGCTAGCAGTTTTCCGACCCACCTAACACTGCCTCGATAACATCAGCAAATATTTTTGCACCCTTTCTATTTAAGTGTATCCCATCCCTGTAGAAGCAATCTCTCCTGTTAACAAGTACAGTCCGGGCTGAAAAAAATTCTACCCCTTGAGCCTTGCACAATATTTCCAGGGCCGAATTGATCGACAAGGCTCTCATCATATACTCCCTCCTATCGTGATAGGAGATTTCCTGTCTGGTTTCCTGCCTGATATCTGGTTTCCTGCATCCATATTACTTTTCCACACCATGTTAAATGCTTTTCTCTGATAGTGTCAATAATATTACTTTTCACTTCCTGTTTTTTTTATAATGATATTAAACTAACCATGCTTTTATAACAGAATATTAGGGACTATCCAAGTGCAAGTTATGGAATTACAGCTCCAAGAAACTGATCAGTTTTTGAAGACTTTGTCATTTTATTGACTTAATTATCATAATAAATTGTACTCTGTAAGTAGCTTTATAGGCGCAGTCACGCCCAGTATTTTATTTTTTATTTAGCTAGAGATTTTGTAGGTATACTATTGAATATACATAGAACCTTTGTTTTATTCAAATCTTGCTGCCTTTGTTATTGTTAGTGTGATTGGTAGGGGAATTCAAAATTTTTTAATTGTGGTTTGTTGGATAATTTTTTTTATATCATCATCATCATCCATTTTCAATCCACTGCAGGATGAAGGCCTCTCCAGCAACTTTCCAGTTCCTTCTGTTTTGAGCACTGGCCATCTATTTCCTACCCACAAACTCATGAATTTCATCTATCCATCTCTGCCTTTGTCTTCCAGGTTTTCTTCTAGCTCCTCTTGGATACCATTCTGTTATTTTCTTAGTCTATCTGTCATCGTGTCTTCGAGCTATGTGTCCTGCCGAAGACCATTTTAGTTCTTTAGTTTTGATAAGAATGGCCTTTACTTGAGTTTGCTGCCTAATCCATGTGTTCTCTTCTTATCGAACAGTCTGATTCCCAATATAATTCGTTCCATTCTTCGCTGTGTAGTTCTCAGCTTCTCTTCCATTGTTTTGTTGAGTGCCCAAGTTTCACTTCCATAAGTCATGGTGGGGAGTATACATTGGTTCATTTTTTTACGTTCCAGACAAACTGGGATATTGCTCTTCAGTATGTGACTAGGTTTGGTTTTTTTTTTTTTTTTTTTTAGGAGCATTAGCAACCAAGGCCATATTGCTCCGGGGATATGCAGTGGTCATTCCCTGGCCTTTCCGCATCCTCCATATTTGTTGGCTCACAGGCTTGAACCCCGGTCTAATCAAGAAGGGTGTGCTACGCACTGCTGCTCCTACCCACCTGGCTACGGAGGCGGCGGTAGCATGTGACTATATTTCCCAAATGCTATCCATCCAAATTTTATTGTTCTCTTGACTTCTAGCCATTTATCATTATTACAGCTAATAACTTGTCCCATATAAGTATATGACTCTACCTTTTCAATTACTGCTCCTTTAATCATTATTTCCCTTTCTGTGGCATTCTTGTTCATCATTACTTTTGTTTTAGCCATATTCATCTTTAGTCCAAAATACTTACTAACTGTGTATAACTGATTAAGATTTTCCTCTAATTCTTTGGGATCGTGGCTTATCAGAAGATTAGACTGGTTTCTGCAACCAGTCTAATTTTCTGAAAGCTTCCTAAAGGTCAGAAGTAAACAGCTTCGGAGATATTGTGTCTCCTTGTCGAACTCCTTTCCCGATTTTAAATTTCCTACTGTCTTTGTCTAGTCTAATAAAGGAGGTAATACTCTCATATATTTTCTTCAAAATCATAATATATGGGGTATCTATGCCTTGTCTTTGCAGTGCCCTGAACATTGCCTTATGCTGGCAATGATTATGAAAAGGCCATTGCCAAATGCCTTTTCATAATCCACAAATGCCAGGCATGATGGTGTTTTATATTCATTTCCTTTCTCCATTAGCTGTGCTATTACGTGAAGGTGATCCATAGTTGAGAATCCTGTCCTAAAGCCAGCTTGCTCTTTCGGTTGATTCTCATCAAGTATTCTTTCTAATCTGTTAGTAATGATCCTTGCGAACAACTTGTAGATGTGGGATGACAAGCTAATTGGTCTATAATTTCCAATTTATGATCTATCTCCTTTCCTGTGTAGCAAAACTATGGTTGCATTATTCCACTCCTTAAGCATCGCACCTTTTCTAATGCATTTTGTGCACAGTCTTGCCAGTTTTTGTGTTATGTCTCTTCCTCCCAATTTTAACAACTGTACAGTAACTTCATCCTCCCCCGGGGCTTTCTGATTCTTCATTTTCTTCAATGCATGTTCTACCTCATCAGGAAGAATATCGGGTATGTCGTATGTGTTGCTACTTTGCAATCCATCTTCCCCACTGCTGGAATCATTCCCTTGCCCCTTGTATAATTCTCTATAGCAGTCTTCTGGTATTTGAATTATGCCTTCTCTGCTGTTTATAAGTATACCATCGCCATTCTTCAGTTTCAGTATCATTTGTCTTTCTGTATTACTGATCATGGCTGATGATTTAAATCCTTTGTTTTTTTCTTTAATGCCTGTTCTAATTTTCTTGTGTTAAATCTTCTTATGTCCTCTCCGAGTCTCTTTCTAATGGCTTTGCATAACTCAGTATACTCAATTTTCTCCCTGTCAGTGTTTTTCTTCCTCTTCATTTGTCGTCTTCGGTTCATCATGACAAGTGTTTCTTGACTAAGTTTTTCCCTATAGGTTTCTTAGGCTTTATCACTTTCAGAAAGTTGTAATATTCCTCGCCGATATCTTGGTCTTGAGCAGTCTGCAGAAGCTCAAACTTGTTCTGAAGTTCCAGTACATCATGCTTTTTCTCCTCTTCTGTTATCTCAAAGAACTTTGTATTATTTACTCGAGTCAGTTTTTTCCTTTCCTGCATTTATATCAAGTGTACATCTTACCATTCTGTGATCACTTCCAACATTTACCTTTTTCAGGATGATAACATCATTCACAATATATCTTCTGTTAGTGAGAATGAAGTCGATTTCATTAGTTGTTAATCCATTTAGACTCTTCCATGTCCAATTTCTGTTCACCCTTTTCTTGAAAAAAGTGTTCATTGCTGACAGTCCTTGAGATTCTGCAAATTCCACAAGTCTTTCACCTTTTTTCATTTCTTTCACCAATTCCAAAATTTCCTATAGTTCCCCTTTCTGCACTGTTTTGTCTTTTTCCAACCTTAGCATTGAAGTCACCAATAATAATAGTGCAGTGGGTTTTCTGCTCATCTAGAAGACTCTCAATTTCGGTGTACATTCCTTCAACCTCTTCATCATCATGGCTCGATGTTGTTGCCTAAATCATTATAATCTTTAGCTTGTACCGCTACGGAGCAATATGGCCTTAGTTGCTAATGCTCCTAAAAACCAAACCAAGGAGAAGGAAGCTTGTACCGCTTAGAAATCTTGAGTATTAGTCTTGTCACCCTTGGTGATGTACTTTTGAATTCCAAAATGTTGTTTTTAAAATCTTTATGGACCAGAAGCCCAACTCCACCTTCACTCCTTTCACTGTTTCCATTGGTGTACAGCAGATTTCCACTTGATAAACTTATAAGTGATTCATTTCTTCTTCTTGTTTCAGCCAAACCGATGATATTCCAATTCACATTTTCTAATTCCTTTTGCAGCTCTAATATCCTGTCTTCACCGATGAGTGATCTTACGTTATAACAGGCCAAGTTCAGTTTACATGCATGGCAGCCTGGTCGTACCCAGAGATTCTTAGCACCCTCTGCTTCCACTCTGATCCTCTCGCTGCTGTAAGAGGGAGAATGAAAGCCGCTGGGGACTGAGGGCCAATTGTTTTGTTGTGTTGTCATATGCTGGAGGGTTTGGTCTTTTTCTCTTCACGCTGACCAGGCGTCTTGAAGAGAACCACTCTACGCGTTCGTTGCCACCTAAGTGACGTAACAGAGCTTACCATTAAGAAGGTGTGCATGAGTGGATTTTAGGGAGGCAGGCCAACCGTTCTTCTCCTAAATCTTCTGTAATAGAGAGATATTGGATCCATCAGTGTTTTAGGCTGAGTGTCTGAAAACACACAGCATACCTGTTCCCCTCTAAACCCATTTTTTATATATTATAATTAATTTACCTCTCCAAATCACTTGTTGAGCATATATCTTTTGTATTTAGCAAAGGTTATAACTAATTTAACATTGATCATTATAGTACAGCATCATGTATGTGCTGTTCTGTTCGGAATTTTCTGGAGTAATAAGATCTCTCCACTGCAGGAATCTTGAAACTAGCGGACCTGCATGATGCCAGTTGCAGGGATAATCTGGCTTGCAGTTCAGAAATGTGTTCTACCAATATGTCTGAATATAGAGTAGAGGTGCCCATTGGAAATAGTGTGGTCCTTGAAGCTGTCACAGACATTCTCTCAGACAGATATGCCAGACAAACTGTACTTGCTACCTAGGAGTCTAAAACGCTGATGGAACTGATATTCGGGTGACACTCAAGTAAAGTGGACCCAATTTCGGCAAAGTCCGGATGGTATGTGACAGCCAGATCCTCTGTTTGCACCTTGATGATGGTGGGTTACCACCCAACTATGAACCAACGTAAGCAGGGGTCGAGGTGTGCTACCCGAACCACATGGAGGAATGCCCCCCTCTATGTTACCAGGCAGTACTAGGTAGTAGATGACTCATAAATACCACCACTTTGCTTATTGGAGGCTTGAAGTGGTGGAACCCATGTTTAGTCTGTAGAGCTAAGTTCCGCTTAACCCTTTCCTATCTCTTCCATCATGCAGTATGATTGATGACTTTTGAGGTTATGATGAACATCGTGGCGAGATCCAATATTCCTTATATTTCGAGGGAACAGCTCTAAAACTGTGTTACGCAGGCCGGCCGCTAGTTAGCACACCGGACCGAACCTATTGGTAACTCTCTAGGAGGCTTCCGGATCAGCTAGTGTTGTATAAGCTTCCTACCTCTACTCTGCCAGATAGTGACTGGAGGGAGTCAGAATAGTGTGTATGCGGGGAGCATTGTCGAGGCCACGTTATGTCAAGGATCTGGGTATATTCTTACCACGTGTACGCCATATCCAAAAATTTCATTACTTCATACAGCATTTCCCACCCTCTTTTTCTTACTAGTGAATACACCATGAATCGTCAAACTAATAGAGCATGCTTATCTGCGAAAAGATCTAAACCTCCCAAACACTTCTTAATTCATTTTACAAATATGCGTAGTCTCGATTCTAATCTCAGTGATATCCATTTCCACTTGCAGTCTGCCAAACCCCATCTACTTTTTCTGAAAGAATCTCAGTTATTGGTTGATTCAACTACTGCTCAACTCAGATGCCCAAATTATTCACTGTATGATTCCTTTTCCCTCAAAGGTGTTACTTGTTCATATGTCCGTTCTGATATTCTCTGTCAGAGACTTGGTAATTTGGAATCTCTTCTCTTTGATCTTCTCTGGCTTAAAAACTCTCTACCTCGTTGTGTCAAATTCATCTGTTGTCTCTACCATTTTCCCAACTCCACTAATCACTTGGAGCTCATCGACTTCCTCTCTTTACAACTTGACTTTCTCCAGTCCAACTTTCCTAATAGTGAAGTAATTTTCCTTGGTGATTTTAATGTTCACAACTCCAGCTGGCTTCCATTTTCTAGTCACACTGACCCAGCTGGTCGAGGTGTTGAGGCTTTTGCAATTACTGATGACCTTGCACAGATTCTTCATTTATCTACATGAATACCGGACGATCCTAAGCATACAGCCAACACGCTTGATCTTTTTCACACAAAATATCTTTCTAAGTACACGGTTGAAGTGAGAGGTCCTTTTGGCACTTGAGATCTGAACTTGGTGATTGTCTCTTCTCCAATGGAACCTTTATCTCATGGCTATTCCCAACCTCGTGTTGTTTGGCATTACAAGAATGCAAAATGGGATGACCTGCGAGATTTCTTTTCTTCTTTTCCTTGGTCGGATTACTGTTTCAAAACTTCTGATGTCAACCTCTGCTCAGATAGTGTCAGTGAAATTATTCTTACAGGAATCGAATCCTTTATCCCATATTCCACTTTAAAATCTCGTCCTTTATCTAAACCCTTGGTTTTCTAATAAATGTGCTAAGGCTGTTCAAGAGAAGCATGTTGCATATTGTAATTGTCTTGTTTCTAATTCTTCAGCTTCATTTTCTGCCTACACTAAAGCTTGCAACAATTGTAAAGCAGTTATTAATCAGTCCAAACTAGAGTTCGAACAGGCTAAGAGAAGAAATCTAGCTTCTTGCCCTAATGGTAGCCGAGCATTCTGGTCTCCTGCCAAAGCTATTGGCTGCAACTTTTGCCCATATGTGCTCCCACATCTGTCCAAACCAGATGGTTCTATTGTCACTTCAGCCAAGGATAAAGCTGACCTGCTAGCATCCCATTTTTCTTCCAACTCATGTATTAGTGATCTTGGTAAAACACCTCTCACCATTCCCAACACGCTCCATTCAATACCTCCTGTGGTCTTCCGTCAAAAGCATGTCAGAAGGATTTTAACGAATGTTGAGGCTAAGAAGGCTCCAGGTCCCGATGGTATTTCTCCACTTGTTATCAAAACCTGTGCTCCTGAACTTGCTCCTATTCTTTGCTGCCTTTTTTCACTTTCTTATTCCAAAGGTGTTGTTCCTTCTGCTTGGAAATTTGCTCATATCCAGCCACTTCCTAAAAAGGGTGACAAATCCCTTCCATCCAATTATCATCCCATTGCAATTACTTCTACTCTTTCTAAAGTAATGGAGAAATCAATTAACTGTCAACTTTAAACTACCTAGAAACGTTCCATCTGATCAACGATCGCCAGTATGAATTCCGTCAGTGTTGATCCACTGGTGATATTCTGGCTTATGTTACCCATTTATGGACTAATTTAATGGAAAGGTTCTGTGAAGCACAAGTAGTTGCTCTTGTGATCTCGAAGGCTTTCGTTCGTGTTTGGCATAAAGGTCTTCTAAATAAGCCTCCATCTTATGTTTTCCCAACTGTTTTTTGTAATTGGTTATCCAGTTTTCTCTCTGATCGCTCACTGAGGATGATGGTAGATGGCTCTCTGTCTTCTAACTTCTCCACTAATGCCGGTTTCCCCCAAGGTTGAGTTCTTTCCCCCACTCTTTTCCTCTTGTATATTAATGACCTTCTTCCATTGACTGGAAATGCTATCCATAATTTTGCCGAATATAACACATTGCATTCCACTTTCCATTTTGAGAAACCTTGCCCTGCTCAATCAGCTTGAACGTCTCGAAAATTTGCTACCAATTCCTTAAATGCCGATCTTAGGTAATTCTCCAGTGTGCAAAGACAACTTTGTTGATTTCAACCCTTCTAAAACTCAGTCTTTTCTTTTATCTCGCAAAAAGGATTCTTCTGCTCCTATGCTTATCTTTTGTGACACTCCGATTTCTAGGCAAAATTATATATATATCTTTTGGGGATTACCCTGACTTCTAATCTCTCTTGGCACAAGCACATTACAAATATTGCCTCCTCTCCATCCGAAAAACTTGGTTTTCTCTTTCACTCTAGGCGTTTTCTTCCAAAAATCTGCTCACTCTGTATAAATCGCAAATCTGCCCTACCATGGAATATTGTTCCCACAACTGGGGTGGTGTCCCCAAAACCTCTCTCAGGCTTCTTGATTCCATTCAGAAGAGGGCAGTTAGGTTAATTAATGATTCATCTCTGTATCATTAAATAATTAATGATTATTTAATGATTCAGAGTCTCATAGACGTACTGTTTATGCTGCATGCGTCTTCTACAGATACTTCCATGGGCACTGTTCTTCTGAATTGGCTTCTATAATTCCCGCTCTCTCTCTTTCAAAACAGTCCGAACATGTGCAGCCCCCAGCCAACATCCATTTACTGTCCAACTTCAAACGCACAGAACCAACTTTTCATCTGCCTTGTTTATTCAATCAACTGCTGTTTTCTGGAACAATCTTCCTTCATACGTATTTCCTGAAAATTACAGTCTACAGAAGTTCAAGTGCAATGTTAACAAATATCTTCTTTCATCTCCTCAACCTCCAACATAAGCATGGTACGAAGTACTATAGGTTCTAAAACCTCTCGTGTTTGGGGTTTACATAAAAAAAAAAAAAAAAAAAAAAAAAAAACTGCATGCTTTTACCAGCATGGTAGTCTGCTATGATTAATGTTTCACTACTACGATTGTGTATGCCGTGGCAGACAATTGGTTGCAATTCCATGAGGTCTTCTTCTCTGTCCATTAGTTGAAGGTTATAGGAGCAGGAGGGTTATATAGTAAAGGGTTATACAATCAAGGACAAGATAGGAGAAAAAAACATGCTTGAGATATTTGTTTATTAGGTGTTTGAGATGGACAAATAATGCTATACTTCTGTGTTTCGGTAGGAGTAATTTTTAAAACACAACTTTACTCATGAAATGTTTTAAACAGATCAAATATACATCTAAGAAAGATGCTATAAAAGTTTGCAATAAATATTTCCTGAATACCTTTTTTTTTTCTTTCTTCTTTGCACAATGTAAAGTGGATACAAAGCTTTCCATTTGACACTAAGTTTTGTCCATCTGTAACACGTTTTACTAGATCAACTCAATATCACAAAAAAAAAGACCGTGCATACATGCCAACCCTTTCAGTTTTATCAGTAGTTTCTTAATGTTTTCTTCTGAATTTTAACTAAGTAGTGTTAGTAATGCATGTTTGAATGGTATGCCGCACGGAATATTTTGATCAAAATAGAAGAACTCTTTATTGCTTACAAAAGGCACACTCCGTACACAATACCCTTTACGGCTACAAGCCTGGGGTTCACAGTAAAGGGTTATACAATCAAGGACAAGATAGGAGAAAAAAACATTCATTACTAATTATAAGAGTGTAGGATTAAAGACACAACAGCATTTTATCAAGTTAAATTATTCTTCAGGGAGCAGTCCTTTTACAGTGCTGGAGTCATCTGAGCTGGCTGAGAAAGTTGGAACAATGTTGTGAGGGATCCATGGCAGTAATGGACAGGTCCTCCGGAGCAGATTCTAATGTCCTGTGATGTGATTCCTGAGAACGAAATAAATGGGAGGTAGAAAGGAGAGCGTCTGGTCAAAAATAACACCCAGGTCGGTGGGTTGCACCATTGTTGGGTTCCGCTTTGGTGAGAAAGTCAACTGTTTCGACTTTTCAGGATTGATGTCGAGGATGAAACCGAAGAGGAAGGCTTCGAGGTGCTGATTATCTGTATCATTAAGGCATTTGTGTAGTCAGCAGTGTCTCTAGGGTTGATAGCAGTGAACAGCTTTATATCATCACAAAGGTTTTATTTTATTGCCTCCCTCTTTTTCCTAATAAAAAAGTGCCCTAGCTCGGGAGAAGGTAGTTCTGTCCAAGGGTGAGCCAGGGTTTTTCCACCGCTTGTGCATATTCTGTTTGACATGGAAGCTTTCGGCCCATCACAAATGGCAGAACAGCTGAGAACAAGACACCAGAGAGGACCCCATCTTGTGGGACTCCAACTGTAATAGTTCTGGTGTAGCACTGATTTGCATCGCAAACAATAATAGTCCTGTTCTCAAGCATTGTCTGAATAAACCAGAGCACATCTTCGCCAATGAGGTAATACTCATGTAGTAGCCTTGCCAATGCGTGAACAGATACAGAATCAAATGCTGCCTGAACGTCGATATAAGTAATGGTGATTTCTGAACCATGCCCAAATGCTTCGAGGATCTTGGAATTTTTTTTTTTTTTTTTTCTTTTATGAAAACCCCAAACACGAAAGGTATCAAAACCTATAGTACTTAGTACCGTGCATGGGTTGAAGGAGAAGTATGGGGAGAGGGGAGGGCCAGAAACTTTGCTCTAGTGACTAAACATGGGTTTCACCACTTCAAGCCTCCAATAAGCAAAGTGGTGGTATATCACCGGTTGATAAAAGTCATCTACCACTGTGTAAGGGTTAATTAAGGTAACGATGGCGACTAGATTTGTAGCGGTGGATTTTGACCGGGTGGCATAGCGGATCTGCGGGGGTTGATGTGGCATTGTTTGGGTGGTTAATGTTTTCTGAAGAGATTTCTCAAATAGCTTTAATAGGCTTGATGCAGAAAAAATTGGACAGAAGTGACAGGACTGAGACGCAGAGTATTTTTGGCAGTGGTTTATTAGATAGACATGCCATATAGGAGGGAAGAATTTTTGATGAAGGATTTTGTTAAATAACTACAGAATGGAGTCAACAATAAATGTACTCAGGCATTTCAGTATAAACTGAGGAATCCCGTCGCTGCTGGATGCGGCCATAGGTGTTATACAAATGACTGCCTTTTAAGATATTAATTTTCCTTGACAATGTTCCCTGTCATCCTAAATATCTAGAGATCTGCACGACAACATGAAGCTGGTATACTTTCCTCCAAATACAACAGCTTTGATTCAATCATGGAGTTATCTGCTCATTCATAGTTTAAATAAAACTATTTATTGCATCAATCAGCTGATATTTGATGAGTGGAACTGAATTTATGGGGTCTGTTGAAATCGGATTGATTGGGAATTCCATTGGTGTAGTTTGATTCTGGCTGAGCCGTGAACCTAGTTATGTGGTCAAGCCAACTGCTCAGATTGAGTGAGTCAATGATTGAGTGAGTCCATTAAAGCAAATCAGAGGATTTGCTTTAATGGAAGAGTCCTTATTTATGGTAGTCTCCAGGTGAAGTTTTATTGCCTCCCTCTTGTTCCTAATAAAAAGCATTCTAGCTTGGGAGACGGTAGTTCTGTCCAAGGGTGAGCTGGAGTTTTTCCACTGCTTGTGCATGTTCTGTTTGACATGGAAGCTTTCAGAGACTTTTGAACTCCACCAGGCCCTTGAATGTTCTGTAATGGTTAGCTTCTTTGTTGCAGCATAGAGAGATAGTGGTTATCCATCTTGTCATTAGGTCAATTCCAAGTTCACGATTACATTTCTCAAGGACATCCCATGAGATTGCTTGGGCTGAGTAAACGCACCTTTCAGGATTGAGATATTTGGCCGCTATAATTGTTTTGGCTGTGACCTTTCTTCTACCAGAAGTGATGAGCATTTCTATTTGCCCAGAGAGAATGATTGGGTTATGATCAGACTGTATGTTGCTTGTCTGGTTTTGATTAGCTACACAATTTGCTGAAGCGAATGCAAGGTCCAGTGTGCTTTCACCTGTCATGGGTGGTGTGCTCACCAGTTTAAGACCTAATATGTCTAGACACTGACTCAGTCTTCTCTTGAGGCTCCCCAGGGTATTTGGGAGATTGAAATCCCCATACATGACATGCTTCAGTGATGAATGGAGATGGTTAAGCAGCCAATTGAGGAGTTCATCAACTACTTGTGCATCTGGAACTGGTGGGATATACACTGCGACCATGTCGAGAGAAACATTCTGGCTGTCGTTATTTTTATGTTTTAGTGTGACTAGAACTGTCTCGAAAAGATCAGACTGGCTCGATACTGATTGGAGGATAGAAAATACCTGCTCATTGAAAAAAATTGCAGGCCAAAAACTCCTCCTCCTCTGCAGTTTTCTCTAGACCTGCACACCATCTGATGTCTTTCAGGCCAAGTAGAAGAAAGTGTTTCTTCACTGGGATCAAGCCATATTTCTGTGAAGCAAACCACGTCCATTGAACTGGACAGCAAGAGCTCCTCAACTTCATTCAATTTGTTCCTCATGGATTGCACATTTTGAAATAGCAGTTGGAATGAAGCCATTCTCTTGACCCTGACGAGAGATGTATTCTGTCTGATCCATCTGTGATGCATCGCTGGTTTTTGATATGTTGAAACCATGACAGGGATCATAAATTAGGAGATAGAGATGACGGAGATTTTGAGTAGTGTTCAATCTTATTATTTTCCATCACTGTTGAGATCCCCTTTCCATAGGTATGTTAACGGCAAAATATGGAATTACCTTTTTTGCTACGGCCATTCCCACGTAGAGCAGTTCGGTTGGGAATAGATTCAGATTCTGGACTGTTGTGGACACCTCTCAGGGGTATTTGAGTGTGTCGCTTCTTTTCTGCTTCGTGCTTCATAAAATGGCCTGATGATGGTGCCGAGGGGCCATTTGGTACCCATTCCAATCCTTTCAAACTGGCTTCTGTCACAATAGATGCGAAAAGAGGCATAAGATGTGCTATGAGCGTTCAGTTTCTGAATCTTTAAATCCAACTGGATGTTCCTCAAACAGAAGAACATCAGCGAAGAGTTTTGCTGACGTGTCCAGGGCCAAGCATGATACAAACAAACTGCTGGGGGAAAGGTAAGGTGATGAACCAACCAGTTTGAAAGGCTAAAGCTTTGAAACTAGTGCGGTGCCCATCCAAGTGTTTTTTTTTTTTTTCCTATTTGAACTGTTTTGACTGGCTGTCTTGCACTTGGTAGTCTGGACATTTTCTGGTTTGACACCCAGCACCAAGTTGGTGGCAGGCCTGGTAGTGGTCCAGGTTTGTTTAGGACTAACTGACAAGTGAATTCCTGGGTGCAATTCAAGGGTGTATGATGTGACATTTTGGTTTCTGTACTGATCAGGGATTACTTGGTCGGGTGGCACATGAACACTGTTTGTTTCCTTGGGCAGATTTAGCTTGAGCACATTTAAATATGGATTAGCTCTCTCAGAGGGGTGTTCAATGCAATCTCTTGTTTCTCTATTATGCTCATAGACGGTAATGGGCGGCTTGTTCATGACTGTGCCTTTTGGTCGGTTTTCTGCTTCAGGGCAGAGCTAGTTGTTGAGAAGGATACATGTTCAACAAAATTCTTTTCCCAAATAAGGAGATACAGAGTCAACATCTCTGCTAATTAGTTTTGAGGGCTGAGGAACCCGCATAAATGATCGTAATATGGATCTCTCTGATAGCATAACATTGCTTTTCAGGTCCATCATCTCGTTTTTCAACAAGCTCATTTGTTTTCTAATTTCCACGTTCTGTGCATGAAGCTCTTGGTTTATACCAAGTAGAGTAGATAAACATTCATAAATTTTCAGAAATTTCTCCTCTAAATTGTGCCTATATGCTTCAGCATAGCAATGGGGTAAACAAATTGTGTAAATGCTTCCGCTATTATGCTGAGATGTGAGGTATGTGTCTGTTCACTCACTGCATCACGGGGATCTGCGTGTACGGAGCAGCTACAACCGACATTTTGGCAGTCGTCAGGACAGATACAACAACAGTACGATTTGTTTATAATAGCGGTATTGGGCTGTGTTTGTAAACTCATAGCTTTTCCCTTACCATCGTTGGGTGGGTCATTTGTCCGGTCTCGCTCATATTCCAAATGAAGTCTAACTTCCTGATCCAAATTACTTTCTTTATTCTCCAAGTCATACTTGAAGTAAAAGCACTTCTCAGTTAAGTCTTTTGTTCATTTGATTGCAATAACAGCAAGATTGTAACAATCAGTAAAGAAGATGAGAAAACATATGATTGTTAGTCTCTATTAGTAATAAACAATTGTAACCTTTACACAGGCAGAGCGCTTTCATTTTAAATAATTTGGTCAAGTTCGTTTTCTTTTTCAAATATGCAGTGGGTGTTTTTTTTTTTTTTTTACACCTCTCCCTGATTACATGGCCTATTGAATAGTGTGTGTAAAAGCTGACATTAGGACTTTGGATATTCACTGTAGTTTCTGGATAGTAGTGTCACAATGTCTATGCAATTGTTTAGTCATTTATCTGGGAATGTCTTCATTTAAGTGTTCTTTACCACATAATGTCGTAACATTTGATGATTGTCTTTAACCCATCATATTCTTAACACATCATAATTTTTTTTTTTTTCTTTTTCTTTTGTTTATCACATGTGCTCATTCATGTTTATCACATGTGCTCAATTGGGCTAAAAGGGTATGCAAACTTGGTGAAAATGGGCTATTTAAAAGGAATGCTATTTTTTATAAAATTTTTCACTCATTTTCTATACTACTACTACTGTAATTTAAAAAGGGGAAAAAAAAAAACCACACATTCCTCTTTTGGTACACCACTAATGATAAATATGATTTTAACCATTCATTCATCCAAGAATAAAAATACATAATAAGACTATCTAGTAAATTCTATTTTTTACTTTTTTTTACTTATTTTTAATTATTTATTGTATTATTTTTTTCTTGTTTGCTTTTTTCCTTGCCCTTTAATAGCCATTTTTGTAATAGCTATTAAAGGGCAGAGAAAAAGCAGTGGAAACTTCCTCTTGTGCTGATTGATAAAATTTTGACACATCTCCATGCCATTACTAGTGAGCACAGTGGGTTGCAAAAATTTGCCATGAAACATGGCCATAGCACAAGCAGTTGTTGAATCTGTTATAATGGCAGAAATCTGCACCGTAGATGTGGCAGAAGAATTAGTTTAAGTCCAGATAAAATTCAGTTTCTTTTGATAATTTACATGTTTACTGAATGTAGTTATTCTTCAGATCATTGTAGTAGGCACAAAGAATAAAAACCTGTGTATCTTAATTCTCTAAAGAGCAGCCATAGGTTGATTTGCCAGTAGTTTCCCGCTTGCATCAAGTGTTAATTGGGAACCTGTGCCGTGTGGGACTGTATTATTCAAGGATGGAATGTCATGGCAGTGAAAGTGAAAAGACTGGGTTGCTTCACTAACTGCTGCTTATAAAATAGCTTTTGAAATAGTGGTTCTGACATTTGTGGACACTGGAACAAAGTAGGTGTGTTGCAAAGTGAAAGGTCTCACTACACAAAGTTGATGTGGTGTTTGGGTCTGGAGATAGTCTTGAGAGTAGTTCCTTTCAGAAAACTTTCCAGACAAGAAATTATAAAAAATTGATTATTTAAAAAATATACATAAAGCTGTACTATTTATATTATGCATATAAACATATATTTCCTTGTGTATGAATTATTTTTCTGTAGTTATGATATAAACATATTGATTAATTCTCTTATATCCATGAATTTTGTTTTTGGATATAAGAGAATTAATCTTATATCCATGAATTTTGTTTTTCAATGGAAATAGGTTTAACAGAATGTTGAATTATTCTTAGATGAAAAAAAAATTAAATTTATAGATGTTATCTAAATATCTATGAATTTAGATGTTTAGATAACATTCATAGATGTTATTTAGATAGCATAAAATTTAAATGTTATCTAAATTTAGATGTTATCTATATTACATGTACAAGAAAAACTTTTGTGTAGGAGTATTAAAAATATACACTTTGTAAAGTGGGAGTATTGGTCACAAGTAGGCTCTTAGTTTTACAATTTCCATGGTCTTTAACACATGCTCAACACAACAGACTCTTGTGATAGGGAATGATGGTCCAGCTAATCATATCTAGTTGTCATTAGGAAAGCATTTCAAAGTTTTGTTGAACTTTTTTTTTATTTATTTTTGCACCTTGCAATATAAATCTGTGTTAGTTGAAATATGTGTTAGCACTGAGAACCATTAAAAATCAAAAAGGTTTCACTGAAATAGAATTTCACTGAAACTTCGTCATTTTGAATGCCATCACTGATATGTTGAGAATGCCTCTGTAGAGGAGTGGAGATGAAGTTCTTTATACTCTGGAAGAGCTATTTGCAGAAAAAAAGAAGTATAGAAAAGTGTGAAGTTACTTAGACTTCTGCATACTAAGGAGGTCAGAAGTGACCCTGGTGAAACATTTTTTTTTTTTTTTTTTTGTAGTTTGATATTTTCTTTCCTTAATTATCTCAGTTTAGTGTCAGTTTCATTAGTAAGTTAGATGTTAAATAAATATATGTTATTTGGAGTGGTGGTGGAAACATTTTTGGTTCTTGGTCATAAAATTAGAAGGACAGATATGGTCCTATTTTATAAAATATGTTTTGAATTCTGATACAAACAAAACAGTTGATTTCTTCCTTAGGCATGTTTTTATAGCCAACTGAGGTTTATGATTTTCTTAGATTATTTTACTCTCCTTCCCCAATTGTTGGGTGAAGAACTCATGTTTCTCCGTATGGAATAGTATGACAAATTCAGGTTTCTCGTTATGGAATAGTATGACAATGTATAAAAAATATATATATATAAATATATATATATACAGTAGACTCTTGATTTTCCGGGATAGAATGGTAAAAAACAAATCCCGATACTGAAATAATCGATTTCCCCGTTAATCCAAAAATACAGAAGTCCCCGACATACGTAAGAGATACGTTCCAGGACTTCTTGCTTTGCCGAGTTTTACGTAACTCGGGAATGAATAGTAACATTTGCTACTAAAGAGAAATCTGAATTCAGCGCGATACTTGTATCACACTGAATTCAGATTTCTCATTTATTCTCTCAGATTTCTCATAATGTTCAAAATGAAGTTTTCTATAAAGAACTTCACAGGGTTAAGGCGAAAACTCACTATTATCACCTCGTGCGAGCTCACATTTTACTAAAGCACATTTCTGGAGGTCAAAAAAAACAATTTGCACTTTCCATTTTATTGGGTGCTCCTGTTAGCACAATCTATTATAAACGGGTAGTAAACTCAATCTTATCATTTACGATAATACCGATAGCTGGAATTCTGTGGGTTTTTACTCTATTATGGCGAAATGTGTGTCCCCTTCACTAAAATCTTCAGTCATATAAAAAAAACCCATAAATAATTGTAAGAATCTTCTTTTTTTCCCCCATTTTTTACTTGTTACTCCGATCTCACTTATGCAATTTGTGCGTGCCATGATCATCGTTATTGATTACTTATTGTTGTTTTAAATTTTACAATTCTAAAAGGGAAAAAAATTGAATGAAAACAAATTTACATAAATCTGTAGTTACACAAGTCGGGGGCCTACTGTATCCAAAAATGTTCACTGACCTACGTAAAAAATATGGCGATAGATAAAAACTTACCACATACTACTCGTGTGTCCAATACGATGCTTCCCTTTATTTTTTACAATGTCAATTTTAAATCTAATAGTTTCCCTTTATTTTTTACAGTGTTGCGTATGGTTTGGTCACCAGCATTATAATGGTTCATTAGAAATTTAAGCGATGCACCGTTTTCAAACTTTTGAATAATTTAAAGTCTTTGTTTAACTGAAAGTGTAACTCTTTTGCGTTTTCCCATCATTTTCGCAATTTCTAAACAAAAAAATATACATATATTTATTAAAAAAAATTTCGACATCCCTGACATAAATAACGAAAAAAATTTGTCTTTTTGCTGTGCGAGAGAACACAACAATCGACGTGACGCACTAAAACAAACTAAACATTTCTTCCTTTTTTTTTCCATTTTTTTTGAGTGGCAAGATAATAGGTGCATTAATCTCCCAATGACGACCTATCATGCCGCTTGTTGCTTATTTACAACTTGCAAAATATGTTTATACCTATTCTAGTCTGAAATTTTTTTTTTTTTTTAAATCTTGATCGAGAGTTTGCTGTGTATATATATATATATATATATATAGAATCCAAATATTACAGAGTTTAAATTGTAAAAAAAATATAAAATTATTAAGTGTTACATATAGAACTAACCGATTAATGCCATCAGACAATAGAACATTACATCGGATGTTAGGTATGTCCAAATTGAATAAGTTATAGTGTAATGTAAGTACCTCCATAGTTTGAAAATCGATGTAGCCCCAGGCCAACCGTACATCCAGTATACATGAAAAAATACATGAAAAAATATAAAATATTAAGTTAGTTAACATAATAAGCCTTACCTATATCTCACGAACTATTAGAGTAATTCGAGGGGGAGTGAGTTACTATTACTTTAACTACACTGCTTTCCGTTCGCCTTTAGTTAGCTAAATTAGCCATTTTCGGCAAATATTAATAATTTCTCAGTTGTGCTTATAATGTTGCAGCGATCGGTCGGGCTAAATATCATCCAGCCTGTATTCTTACAAATTATGGTTAGACATACCCCCTTTTTGGATGGCTAGATTTATACTGATTTATAGTCTTTACTATAACCTAATTTTAAATTAGATGAATTATCCATTATTATGGAATTTTGGTTTTGGCATACAGGCAGATGATAACAGAAACCAATGGCTCAGTCTAACATGGGTTGGTTATTTTGTAAGGGTTTAGCCCTCGACAAAGTCTCTTGCAAAATGGGTTTCCCATGTAAGGCTTATTATGTTAACTAACTTAATATTTTATATTTTTTCATGCGTTTTTTCATGTATACTGGATGTACGGTTAGCCTGGGGCTACATCGATTTTCAAACTATGGAGGTACTTACATTACACTATAACTTATTCAATTTGGACATATATATATACACACACACACCAATGAGCCAAAATATTATGACCACCTACCTAATATGAAGTTGGTCCTCCACGTGCAGCCAAAACAGCTCGTACCCAGCGAAGCATGGATATTACAAGATTTCTAAATGTGTCTTGTGGTATCCGATACCAACACATAACCAGCAGATCCTTTAACTCCTGTAAGGTCCATGGTTGAGACGCTGCAGATTGGAGTTGCTGCTCCAACACAAACCACAGATGCCCGATGAGATTGATGTCTTGGGAATTTGGAGGCCAGGGCAATACCAGGAAATCTTCCTCATGTTCCATGAACCAGTCTCGAACAATCCAGGCTGTGTGGCATGGCATATTATCCTGCTAAAAGACGGCACCACCAGAGGGTGAAGACTGTTTCCACGAACAATCCGGGCTGTGTGGCATGGAATATTATCCTGCTAAAAGATGGCACCACCAGAGGGTGAAGACCGTTTCCACGAAAGGGTGTACCTGGTCAGCATTGGTGTTTATGTAGCTTGTAGACATTAGGGTGCCTGGCACATGGATGACGGCAACAGGCTATCCCAGCAGAAAATTGCCCAAAGCATGACACCACTGCCACTGGCTCATTTTTGTCCCACGGTGCATCCAGGTGCCATCACCTTCCCCAGGTAAACTACACACACCTACCCGGCCGTCCACAGGAAATGTGATTCATCTGACCAGACGACCTTCTTCCAATCACTCAAGATCCAGTTTCAATGCTCGTGTGCCCACTGTTGCCAGTGAGCCATGGTTAGCATTGGCAATCGGAGAGGTCTTTGGCTACGCAGCCCCATTTTCAGCTGGGTTCGATGTACATTACTCTTGTCACCAGCATTCCGGTTACCAGCAAGTTGGCTGACCGGGCTAGCCAGATAGGTAAAGTGCCTCTCTGGCAACCCAAAGGGTGCGAGTTTGAATCCCGCCGCGGCCTTGGATCACAGTAAAATGCAAAAACTTTGTGAGGTGCATTATGGCCACAGAAGCCATTGCCCCAACAACTAACAAAAAAAAAAAACATCAAGTTGCACCACAGTCACCCTTCTGTTGCCACATTACATCCAGGAGAGCCTTCACTCACCTCGAGCATTGATAAGCCCTGGTTGTCCAACACCTCGCTGGCAGTTCGTGGGTTTTCCCTCCTCTGACCACTTTCATTAGGTACTAACCGTGGCTAACCGTGAGCATCCCACCAGCCATTCCGTTTCGGATATGCTCTGACCCAGTCGTCTGCCCATTACAATTTGGCCTATGTCAAACTCGCTTTAGTCCACTGTCTTTCTCATCTAAAAAACAAGAGTAACACTGATTAACAGAGCTTAGTATCAGGTGTTTTTTATACCATGCACGCGCCATAGCTGGTCATAATGTTTTGCCTCATCTGTGTGTGTGGGTGGGCCTCGATTAATGCGATTAATTTGTCCCGCGAGCGCATCACACAAAACGGAAATGCGTTAATCGAATATAATAACCAATAGAAAAAATTATAATTGGTACTTGACCTTCTGGAATGTCCATAAAGAATTTTAAAAATACCTTTTAAATAACTTTTTAACTATATCCTGAAAGAGGCCTCTGAGGTCGGGAAAACTGATATCTAGGAAATTAACTCGTACACCGACCATTGAACAAAATTTACTGTAACTAAAATTTTTACAAATAGTATTAAAATATAAAACAAATTATTTACAATAAACTAATGACTGTACATTACGGAATACTAAAAACTGTAATAAAAGATCATTTACAATAAAATAAGCTAAAATATAAAATTAAAAGCGCTAAAAACCTGGAGCTTTCGACAGCGTCGGCTCTCTTCTTCAACAGTATTATATCTTTCTGCAACATCTCCTTAAATAGCAGGTTCACGGTACTTCCACACATGGTATTTCTCCACGTGGTTCAATCGGCACATGGTCAGAACCGGAAGCGGAAATGTCTCGGGTACGAGCATTTTTGGGAGAAGCAGCATCAGATCTCCCCGGAGGACGCTATTATTTTCGATCATGCACATGGATACTGGGAGCGTAAATGGCTCGAGGGTTTACGGATTGGTTCATCCCGTAAGAATACCATGAATAGAGATAGAGGCATGCGTGTTCATCCTATTTTTGAAACAGTTGTATTAAATTCGGATGAACGATTTTCTTTGCTACTTACCCGAGACATTTCCGCTTCCGGTTCTGACCATGTGCCACTTCAGCAAACTGTAATCACTACCGCCTAGTAGTTCCTTTATCTGCAGATTCTTGATGCATGAAGAATCATTACTGATAATCAGATCAAGAGTATTACTCCTTCTAGTTGCCTCCCTAACATACTGTGCTGCTGTTGAAAACAGTCATCCAATAAATCCACAAAAGCCTTGTTAGCGTATGAGTGAACAACCCATAAATTCCAGTCAATATCCGGGAAATAAAATTCCCCTATTATAAGACACCCAACTTCGCTCGCCCAATCTTATTTCTCTGCCCAATCACTCATTATACTCATCAGATTCATTAGGCCTATAACACACACCTACTCTCATTTTTCCTTTCCCAGTGCTTATATCACACCAAACAAACTCAACATTGTATTGTCCACCAACATCAATTGAATGCACTTCCTTAGATTTTGTGTTTCTTAACAGCATAACCCCTCCTCCCTTCTTGGCCTGTCTATTCTTTCTGTACACATTGCGCTCCCCAAATTCCAGTTCTCTGCTTATGTCTGTGTGACACTGTCTCTGATATCGCAGCAGTATCTGCCTTTGATGTCTTGACTAGCACTTCAAGCTCATCTAATTTATTAATTATACTCCTAGCGTTGGTATACATGCACCTGTTTCTACTCTTAGTTACCTTAACACAGCCCATGTATTTACTTGTTGTACTATGACTCCCAGCAGTCCTGGAAATTCCCATTGCCTTGCTTTCCAGGCTACTGCTCAATTGCATTTCGATAGAAGTAGTGTGAGAACCACTTTTACCTTTGCCAGCGGCTACTGTTAATCTATTAGTCCTTGTATCCCCCCCCAAGCTACCAGTTTTCCGACCCACCTAACTTTGCCACGATAGCATCAGCAAATATTGTTGCACCCTTTCTATTTAAGTTTATCCCATAAGTTCCTGCCTTCTTTTTGTTTTGTATTATAAAACAAAAACAAAAAGAAGGCAAAAACAAAAATAAAAAGAACATATAAAACAAAAAGAAGGCGGGAACTTACCCCTTTATGACCGACAAAAAGAAGAAAAACTAAAGGAGTAGGAATAATAGAACCTGAACTCCAAAAAGGCGAAAAATAGTGGTATAGATAAGAAGTAGTTTCTCCTACGTCCTCGGATTGCCTTCATCATCATCATCATCAGCCATTTTCAATCCACTGCAGGATGAAGGCCTCTCCAGCAACTTTCCAGTTCCTTCTGTTTTGAGCACTGGCCATCCATTTACTACTCAAAAACTCATGAATTTCATCTATCCATCTCTGCCTTTGTCTTCCAGGTTTTCTTCTAGCTCCTCTTGGGTACCATTCTGTTATTTTCTTAGTCCATCTGTCATCATGTCTTCGAGCTATGTGTCCTGCCCAAGACCATTTTAGTTCTTTAGTTTTGATAAGAATGTCCTTTACTTGAGTTTGCTGCCTAATCCATGTGTTTCTCTTCTTATCTAACAGTCTGATTCCCAATATAATTCGGTCCATTCTTGGCTGTGTATTTCTTAGCTTCTCTTCCATTCTTTTTGTGAGTGCCCAAGTTTCACTTCCATAAGTCATGGTGGGGAGTATACATTGATTCATTATTTTACGTTTCAGACAAACTGGGATATTGCTCTTCAGTATGTGACTATATTTCCTGAATGCTATCCATCCAAAATTTATTCTTCTCTTGACTTCCAGCCATTTATCATTATTACAGCTAATAACTTGTCCCAGATAAGTATATGACACCACCTTTTCAATTACTGCTCCTTCAATAATTATTTCCCTTTCCGTGGCGTACTTGTTCATCATTACTTTTGTTTTAGCCATATTCATCTTTAGTCCAAAATCCTTACTAACTGTGCATAACTGATTAAGATTTTCCTCTAATTCTTTGGGATCGTGGCTTATGACCACAATGTCATCTGCAAATCGTAAATGGTTTAGGTACTCTCCGTTTACATTGACTCCTTTCTGCGACCAGTCTAATCTTCTGAAAGCTTCCTCAAGGGCAGCAGTAAACAGCTTCAGAGATATTGTGTCTCCTTGTCGAACTCCTTTCTCGATTTTAAATTTGCTACTGTCTTTGTCTAGTCTAATAAAGGATGTAGCACTCTCATATATTTTCTTCAAAATCATAATATATGGAGTATCTATGCCTTGTCTTTCCAGTGCCCGAAACATTGCCTTATGCTGTATGGAGTCAAATGCCTTTTCATAATCCACAAATGCCAGGCATAATGGTGTTTTATATTCATTTGCTTTCTCCATTAGCTGTGATATTACGTGAAGGTGATCCATAGTTGAGAATCCTGTCCTAAAGCCAGCTTGCTCTTTCGGTTGATTCTCATCAAGTATTCTTTCTAATCTGTTAGTAATGACCCTTGTGAACAACTTGTAGATATGGGATAACAAGCTAATTGGTCTATAATTTCCAATTTCTGATTTATCTCCTTTCTTATGCAGCAAAACTATGATTGCATTATTCCACTGCTTAGGCATCACACCTTTTCTAATGCACTTTGTGAAGAGCCTTGCCAGTTTTTGTGTTATGTCTCTTCCTCCCAATTTTAACAACTCTACAGTAACTTCGTCTTCCCCCGGGGCTTTCCGATTCTTCATTTTCTTCAATGCATGTTCTACCTCATCAGGAAGAATATCGGGTATGTCGTATGTGTTGCTACTTTGCAATCCATCTTCCCCACTGCTGGTATCATTCCCTCGCTCCTTGTATAATTCTCTATAGTAGTCTTCTGCTATTTGAATTATGCCTTCTCTGCTGTTTATAAGTACACCATCGCTATTCTTCAGTTTCAGTATCATTTGTCTTTCTGTATTACTGCTCATGGCTGCTGATTTAAATCCTTTGTTTTCCCTTAATGCTTGTTCTACTTTTCTTGTGTTAAATCTTCTTATTTCCTCTCTGAGTCTCTTTCTAATGACTTTGCATAACTCAGTATACTCAATTTTCTCCCTGTCAGTGTTTTTCTTGCTCTTCATTTGTTCTCTTTGGTTCATCATCACAAGTGTTTCTGTATTAATTTTTTCTTTTTTGGGTTTCTTTTTATATATAGGTTTATTGGGCTTTATCACTTGCAGAAAGTTGTAATATTCCTTGTCGATATCTTGGTCCTGAGCAGTCTGCAGAAGCTGAAACTTGTTCTTAAGTTCCAGTACATACTGCTTTTTCTCCTCCTCTGTTATTTCAAAGACCTTTGTATTATTTACTCGAGTCAGTTTTTTCCTTTCCTTTCCTACATCTATATCAAGTGTACATCTTACCATTCTGTGATCACTTCCAACATTAACCTTATTCAGGACGGTAACATCATTCACAATATGTCTTCTGTTAGTGAGGATGAAGTCGATTTCATTAGTTGTTAATCCATTTGGACTCTTCCATGTCCACTTTCTGTTCACCCTGTTCTTGAAAAAAGTGTTCATTACTGACATTCCTTGAGATTCTGCAAATTCCACAAGTCTTTCACCTCTTTTATTTCTTTCACCAATTCCAAAATTTCCTATAGTTCCTCTTTCTGCGCTGTTTTGCCTTTTTCCAACCTTAGCATTGAAGTCCCCCATAATAATAGTGTAGTGGGTTTTCTGCTCATCTAGAAGACTCAATTTCGGTGTACATTTCTTCAACCTCTTCATCATCATGGCTCGATGTTGGTGCATAAATCATTATAATCTTTAGCTTGTACCTCTTAGAAATCTTGAGTATTAGTCTTGACACCCTTGGTGATGTACTTTTGAATTCCAAAATGTTGTTTTTAGAATCTTTATGGACCAGAAACCCAACTCCACCTTCACTCCTTTGACTGTTTCCATTGGTGTACAGCAGATTTCCACTTGATAGACTTATAAGTGACTTATTTCTTCTTCTTGTTTCAGCCAAACCAATGATATTCCAATTCACATTTTCTAATTCCTTTTCCAGCTCTAATATCCTGTCTTCACCGATGAGTGATCGTACGTTATAACAGGCCAAGTTCAATTTCCGTGCATGGCAGCCTGGTCGTACCCAGAGATTCTTAGGATTGCCTTACTATCTTACTATCTGCATGTTTCTCTTTGTGTTAACTTAGATTTGATTGGCTAATTGATTAAATATTTATTTATATTAATTTTTACCAAATCCATCACATAGCGGGTACCACATATTATTTTGACGACTATTACATTATGTCCTGGATACTGTAGATATGTAGTATGTATTATTTTTTTAATCTTATTTTAATCATTAAATTACGTTCTCTGTCGGGTCAATGATGATTAATATATGCTTATATTTTCTTACTTTTGATTCTAAATTTTCTAAAATTGCTTAACTTTTTAATTGCTATATTTGATTTATATTTGACCTATATTGGTTTAACTGAGAACCTTTTGTCGTTTTTTGCCTTCAGGTCTGGGTGGTTGGCCCCAGTTGAAATCATCTGGATTGGGGTTAAAAAGCGATAATAATTTTTTTTTTTTTTTTTTTTTTCGTTTTCTTAAATCCCTGAATGTATTATTTGATTGATTTACTTTTTCTATTATCTTTAATATTTTATAGACATTATGGGTGTAATGCATGTTTGCTCTGCAACTGCATTGACCCATAAATATTAGTTACAATTACAGTGGTTGTAATTATTAACTTTCTTTTTTATCACTAATATATATATATATATATATATAAACTGTAATATTATGTTTCAATAAAAAATGGAAACATGACAGCGGCGTGGCAAACCGGTAGAGCGAAGAATTTAACATGCAAAAGTAAGTTAGTGATGTTGGGAAAACATTTAGAGAAAATAGTCCTAATTATTAGTCTTAATTAATAAAGGGACGGGGCACAGCTAAACGAAAATTTACCGGTGCTCCCCTTTTGCTAAGGCACCAGTTTCCGAAATACGTGAAATATCACATAACTAATTTAGAATACATTAAATGCAAATTTTGGAACACGTGAAATATCACATATGTAAATGTAACCAGCCAGTACAGAAATTAAGTTTAAAAAACGAAGGAAGGTTAAAATAGAGAAAGGAGTAGAACAATATATGAAAACGAATTGAATAGGAAAGACTGACATTATGCCCCAACTTGGCAGTGGACCACAATAGTTATACAGAGGATTAGCATAAAGACTCTTCCTGATTAAGAAAAATTAACTTAAAAACAGTGCTAGATAGAAAATTGCACCTTGTGTCACAACAAAGGCCAATGCTTAGAGTTTTTTTGCACTGTACAGTTGCACAATCTGTGTACGATCTAGGTAGCGCTGCAATGGATGCATCGCTGCTGTTGTCAGTATCGATTATTGCGATGTTTCCATTGTAGGTGTAGCAGCACTACCTTGATTTGATCGTTCGCAGATTGTGCAACTGTGCAGTGCAAACACTCTAAGCATTGGCCTTCGTTATGAAACAGAGTGCAAGTTTCTATCTACCATATTTAAGTAACAGTAATGTGGCCACATGGTGCAAGGAAGCATATAGCTGCACGAGCCAAAAATAAATAAATAAATAAAATAATGATAAAATAAAATAATAAATAGTAATAAAAATTATTATTAATATTATAATAATTAATAAGAGAATATTTATTATAAAATACAATGCAATGCAATTTTATTTTATCAAGAGAATTTGTGTACAATAAAAGAACTTGTTAAGAAAAGTGAATTTCTTGACAAGTCGTAATTCATTTACAACAGTTTTTGCATGCAGATTTGTTAACTAACAGAAAAGACAGTGAAGTCATTACACATAGTACATTCCACACTATATTATAATAATATTATTAATATTATAATAATAAGAGAATAATAATAATAATAACACAGTGAAGTCATTACACATAGTACATTCCACACTATATTATAATAATATTATTAATATTATAATAATAAGAGAATAATAATAATAATAACAATAATAAGAGAAAAGAAAATGGACAACCTAAGCATTTCCCTCCTCCCTTAGATAATTATCCAGCTGACTTATGTATTTCCTCAAGCTGTCAGCCTCTACCACCCATGTAGGTAACTTATTCCAGTAATTCATAACTCGCTATCTAAAATAAAACTTCCTGCAATCCAGTCTAAACAACTCCCTCCGTAACTTGAAATTATAGCCCCTAGTTCTAGGAATCATTTATAACCATGAATTTTGTCCTTATTCATTTTGCTTATGCCTCTCAGAGTGGTAAACACATCAATCAAGTCTCCCCTGAGGTGACTAATTTCCAAGCTCTGCAACCCACATATTCGCAGTCTCTCCTCATATGGACGCCCTTTTGCCAATCTCACCAGGCGAGTCTGGTGAGATTCTTGAAATGGTTTTTGGACCATTTCAAGAAGCACAATGTCTTTCTTTAGGTGTGGTCTCCATACTTGGACACATTATTCTATGTGTGGTCTAACAATAGCCTTATATAATGGAATTTGACGTCCTTACATCTTACAGGTTGCAAGGAGGGCCCACAGGACTCCATGGGCCCTCTTGCAACCAGTCTACAATGCTCTGAGAACTTCATATCTGACCGTATAATACCCAAGTCCCTTTCCTCTGCTACCGACTTTAGTTCAACTCCACCAAATGTATAAGTTATTTTGGTGTTACTGTTGTGGGGGGGGTGGTATTTTTGTATCTCCTTTATGTTGTTATTATTTTATTTGTTTTTATTATCCCCTTATTCACTCCTCCCACTTTAACACCTGACTTGTTTGATTCTCAGAAAATCCTAGACTCAAAGGGGATCACAATATTATAAGTATTCCTCCTCTGGACTGGCTGATGTTTAGAATGACAGACAAACTCATTTGTGTTGAATATAACAATATTTATTGGCATATCTAACATAAAAGAACTTGCAAAACATCTAACTGAATACAATAATTAGTGGGAACTTGTTATACTGCTAGCGATTAAATGCGTTTGTATCTTGTAATCAAAGTCAACCTTTTTATCAAAAGAACTACCAAATTCTAATACATATATATATATATATATATACACACACACACACACACATATATATATATATATATATATAATTCATTGTGTCCTTTTCCCAAAATTATTAGGAAATACATATATTCCATCAAGAACCTTTCCTTGTTTCCCAAAATTATTAGGAAATACATATATTCCATCAAGAACCTTTCCTTGTTTCCCAAAATTATTAGGAAATACATATATTCCATCAAGAACCTTTCCTTGTAGCCAGGTCAACAGTCAACAATAATCAACCAAATTAATTAGTTACCTTTCCGTTCAATTAATCCACAATTCCTTAATTAGTGCTAGACGCTCATTTAATTGTCTAATTAAATGAGCCTGTTTAATCAGTTTCTGCCCAAATAAGATACACTCACAATAAATCAACATTCACAATAATTCAAAGTTCAACTTTTACTTCCACACTAGTTAGTAATCCATTACCCAATTTGTTAACCATTCTTAGTTACTTATTTGATCATTTCTTTCAAATCTAATATTAAGACAGAACTTCACTTCCAACTACAGATTAACTTACTCTTTAATTGCATTACTCTGATCCCCTCTAGTAAATTGAATTATCTCTCTTTAAGTATTACAATCATACATATATATATATATATATATAGTTATTACTTTTGCATTCTCTCCTAAAATTTATAGCGTTCTCCTAGAGTCCTTTTCATTACTAAGTTAGTTTTTTTTTTCAGTACTTATTCTAGCACTTACGCAATGGGCTGACATTCCTCCCTGCTCGGTCTCCCTTCCTATCTGCTCGGGGCATGGACTGGAAGGCGAAAGGTTGCTCATCCGGGGAACACAGTAATCTATCCGAGGTTTCCCTACCGGGTACTGCACTGCTGAAGTTAATACAGGATCCTATCTCCTTTCTTGGTCTGCGTTGCGTCCGAGGACTGAGATACCTTCCGGGTCGGCCAGTCGCTCAACAGCTCAATTGAGTAATTTGCCTCTAGGACTCTCTGTGGGCATTTCTCCTTTCTTCCTCCATGGACTGCATTAGCTTCTTCAAGGAAACATTCCTTCCGACTCTAGAATTTCACAAAGTTCTTATAACAAATTCTCCCACTACAGCTTCCATCTCTCCCAGGACTGCAGCCACCACCCAAACTCGACCACGACTCTGTCACGAATAACCTCACAAACCTCTCTCTTGGTTCCCTTCAAAATTCCCTCCGCTTTTTTCCTCTGGCCAATCGTTGACATCCACATCCCTTCCCTCGTGATTCCCATTAGTCTCCTCTCCTCTTCCGTGGGCGTGTCTTCCATCCTTTATGCGAGAACTTCCGTTTGTCCAGCAATTTCTGGAACTTTCTAGAAGGTAAAACGGAAGTTCCGGTCAACTAAGAAGTTTCCAGATCTTCCTTGTGACCTCACACCCCCATCCACTACTACGTTGCCCCTGCACCTGCCATTAGACGCACCATGAAATTTTTAAGAGCGCACTCCCGTACTCAGTGCCCCTTTCTTAAGTGGGATTTGTTTCGGTCTATTTCAATTAACGACTCACTTAAGGAATCCTTTTCAAACAAGAGATATAACTAGAGCTGGGAGTGTCTGGAATAAACTTTCAAATTCCATTGTTTCCTAACACACGGTATTTGAACTGAAAGCTGACTGTTTAAACTACAATTAACTCCCCCAATATTTAACAAAAAAAACTTTATTAAATATTTGTAAGGATGGGTCCTTACACTGTTTCCCCAGGTGCAATACCTTACACTTTGCTGGATTAAAGCATAGCTGCCAATTTTCTGACCATCCCTGAAGTCAATCTTCAGGGATGATCAGAAATTGAGGTGATCCTTGATAGAGGTGATTGCCACCAAGCAGAAGCTGTGCTTGGTAGAAATCATTAACTACTCTACCAATCTTTACATCATCTGCAGATTTAGACATCATACCCTCTGTCCCTTCATCGATGTAATCTATGAAAATCAAAAACAACTGTGGTCCTAATACTGATCCTTGGGGAACCCCACTTCTTACATCAACCCAATCCGAGGAATAACCATTTATCAAAACCCTCTGCCTCCTACCCTGAAGCCATCCAACTATCCCTCTAAGGACTTCCCTGTGATTCCAACCTGTTCCAGCTTATAAGGTTTCTGCTTATGTAGGACTGAGTCAAATGCTTGCTGAAATCCAAATAAACTATGTCGAAATTATTCGCTGTCCAGCTCTTGAGTGACCCTATCAAAATAGCTAACCAGATTAGTTAAACATGATGTTCCATTTACAAAACTATGCTGAGTATCCTTCAGAATTCCATTTCTATATAAGTGATCCTGAATTCCACCCTTGATCAGTCTCCATGATTTTCCCACTTCACTCTTAGAACTGCCCTTATGTATTGGAGATACATTGGCACTTTTCCAATCCAACGGAATCATTCCAAGTCCAGCAATGCTCTCATAATTAGCTTCAATTGTTCAGTGCACTCACTTGCTGCCTCCCTTAAGATTATAGGGTAAATGCCATCAACCCTAGAAACCTTACTGGTCTGTAGACTCGAAGTTTTTTCATTAAATAAATATTTGAAAATTCAACATCATTAATTACATTTTTTCAACTTCACTCCCAGAATTTCTCATTGACGTAAAGGGTTTTTCTTCTGTAAATATTGATGCAAAGTAACTGTTCAGTTCATCAGCTGGGGTATCTAATACTATACCACGTCCATTACATATGGGTCCGATCTGGTTTGTCCTTCTCTTCTTTGCATTTATATATGTAAAGAATTCCTTATCTTATCCCCCCCCCCCCACCACCACCACTTTGCTCTCTTTGCCAGCCTAACCTTTTCTGTGGCACTATTACAAATCAATTTGTAGCTGTTATGGGCTTCAGTACTTTTCATTGCTCTGTAACGTTTCCATGCCATATTTTTCTGCTCAAGTAATGTGACAACTTCATTATTAATCCAACTTGGAATCTTTCTCATGGAGTATTTTTTTTAATGGTAAATAAGCATTCAAGGCTTCTGTGATTAATGTTTTAAAGGTATACCATAATTCAGTTCCATTCACCATCTGTAAGGTATCTACCTAGTTAATAGAGGCCATGTAGCAACTTAAGGCAACGTAATTTCCTTTCCTCCAATTATAACCCATTCCTTTGCCTTTAACTACTGCTAACTTTTTTTGTCTTTGTCATCCACAGTAGAACTCCATGATCACTTCCTGTTACTGGTCCCTGTACTGTCAGCCCTGTTATGTCATCTGGTTCATGGGTGATGATGAGGTCTAGAGTATTTTTTTCCCTAGGACTTTCTGTGACATATTGATACAAATAGCAATCATCTAGTTAATTTAAAAATTGTCTCCCATGTGGAGTTTCCTTCCCATTTGCTACAGTCATTTAGAGGGAAAATAAAATCACCTATAATAAGACATTCACGATTACTTGCCCATTCTATTTGCATGTAGAGGCTCTCATAATCTTTACAATCACCTGGCTTGTAGGTTACTCCCACTCTCCTTATATCTTTGCTTCCAACTATCTCACACCATACAGATTCTATACTAGCATGCGAAATGTCTGACTCATTAAAGCTTTTGCCGCGCTCAGGCTGCTTTTGATAAGAAGCATAACCCCACCTCCCCTTCTATCTTTCCTATTCTTCCTGAATACATTATACATCCCATGCTGAAACTCATCATCCTCTATCTCTGCTTGGCACCACGTTTCCGTAAGCCCTATTATACAGAGCTGTACTGCTAAAAAAAAAAGTACCGAAACACTCGTTCTCTAGAAGACTATATGATAATGCCACATCGACTGTACAGTAACTGAATCAGACTTCAGACTCACAGTTCATAGAACAACCAGTTCTAGCGTTGAGCTCATGGTGAATCAAAATGCAGCGTTCGCACGCATCACAGTATATCTCATTCGTTGGATCTCTTTATCTAACACATTGTACTTTAGTAAGAAACGTTCAAGTTTCATTGCAGAATTTATATTTTTGCTTTTAAATAAATTTTTAAAGAAATCTATTAATTTTAAAGATTACTATTAATATATATATATATATTTAGTAGCAATGGAAAAAATCGATATTTCTCCCTCCCCTTTGATTATACCATTGTTTCATAATAAAGTAAAGTGCAGCCATTATCAACCCACTGCAGGGTGGAAGCCTCCTCAACAATTCATGCTGAGGGAAATGGACCATAATCTGCCACGCTGGTCCAGTGCGGGTTGGCAGATCGACCGTATTCAGCAATCAGGGGCTTGAACCCCGGTCTACTCAAAGAGCGTGTGCTACTGCACTCCCGCTCCTGCCCACTCGGCTACGGAGGCCGTTTGTTTCATAATATTAGGTGTATAAATTTAATGATTTTCTATTATGACATTCAGAAAAAAGTACTGGAACATCGTTCCAGCACGAATACACCATTGCTATTATGTCAGTGTTACTTGTCCTAACTGGCAGTTCGAATTCACTCATTTTATGGATGACATTTCTGACATTACTGTATAAATAATTAAGACATAGTGTTCTTGTATAGTTAACTATCCTGACACACCCCTTAAAGTTAAGCTCGCTTCCCTGGCATATGCTACTCGCTCATTTGAAACGTTTCTGCCCTCAGAACATCTTGCTACTGTGTTCCGTTGTGTTATAATTTTTCTTAATCTGGGAAAGGCTTTATGCTCACCCTATATAAGAAACTATAATACAGAGGTAACAAAATGTGTTGAATATTTTTATGTGATCATAAGACAAGTGATTATAACATTACAGTAAACCCCCGCTATTTGCGGTATCTGTATTCGTGGTTTCGTGTGTTCACGGTCGCTGATTTAATATAAAATGAAACCTAAAAAAATGTGAATTTTAAAGTGCCGTGAACATTTTCCACCATAAAAAACATGGGCGTGGCTAAAATTATCTTTCCCGGTCAACACAGCGCTCAGTGGGTGGGGGGAGAGTGGTGACAAAATCGCAAGCGTGGATGTTTCTCGCTAATCCTTGTTCAGTATGTGTTATGCGCTTGTCATGGAAAGTTTCGTCGTTTGCTTTTAATTTATATACTTATAAATTGAATAAATTTTATCAATTTATAAATTGATATGAGGAATTTATTGTAGCTTAAACACAGAGCGTACAGATAAAGCAGAAATATATGAGCTTTCGGCTATATGGTAGCCTTCGTCAGAATTAAAATACATGAATGGCAGTTGGAATGAAGATGTGCACTGCCAGGTGCGTGAGACGCGAGGTTTAATTGTTTGTTGACGTCTGTGGCTGTGACGCATGATGACGTGGCCAGCGCTTGTCCAATGACAGAACTACTGACTCTGTGATCGGGTTGACTTGGTAACCACTGTTCCTGTTTAAGGATTTATCCGAAGATTTTATATTTAATGATTCCAACCAGGTACGCTTTAGGTAATGGTGGGATCTGTCTACCACCACGACATCGCGGTGTGGGTCGATGTCGTGGTGGGTTGTCCAGACATGTTCGGGCATAGCTGAGTGTTCTATATCCGCTAAACGGATCGCTCTTTTGTGCTCCGAGAGACGTTTCTCGAGTCGACGTCCAGTCTCTCCGAAGTAGCAGCTAGTGCAGTCACGGCAAGAGATGCGGTAGACTAAACCGCTCTGCAGAAGGGTGGGGACAGGTGTTTTCACGTTGGAAATGAAAGAACGCAGTTTCCTGCCTGGGAGCTGGATGCACTTTATTCCGTGCGTTCTCAGGATTCTGCCGATCTGTTGTGACAGGTTGGGGTAGTATGGGATGAATGCCCTTGTGGATGGCTCGTCACTGTTGGTGTTGTAGCTGGTCGTCACGATGTCACGTGTCTGTAGATCACACCTGTCGAGGACGTCAATGGGGTAGCCACACCTCGTAAGGTCTACTTTGACCCTAGTGACCTCTTTGCGTCTTTCATCAGCGGAGCTGGAGTGTGTCCAGGCGCGAGTAAGCAAGGTTCGGGCCGTGGAGAGGAGGTGGCCTCGCGCGTGTGCTGACCGGAAGTTGGTAAACTGGCCAGCACACATGGGCTTACGATAAACTGTAGTCCTCAGGTATGTGCCTTCACGTCGGACAAGTGTGTCTAAGTATGGTAAAGAGTTGTTCGACTCCAGCTCAATCGTGAATTTTATGAAGGGCGATAGTGAGTTGAGGTATGATAGAAGTCGCTGACCTGAGTCTCTAGGGATGACCACGAACACATCGCCAACATAGCGACACCAAAAGGCGATGTGATCAGGTGCGTGTGCAAACGCACGTCCCTCTAACTCCTCCATCACGATGTTTGCTGTGACTGAGCTGACCGGGGAACCCATGGCCGTGCCATGTATCTGCTGGTAGACTGAGTCATTAAATATGATCGCACCCCCTGTTAAGCACAGTCTGAGGGCGGTGGAAATGTCATCGGGTGTGAGACCAGTTCTTTCGTTGAGGGTTCTATCATTGTCCAAGAGTTGTTTTGCACAAGAAATGGCAAGTTCCACAGGGATGGAGGTAAAGAGTGATATGACGTCGAACGATGCCATAACTTGATTCTGCGAGATGGATACAGTGCGAATCCTCTTTATGAATTCAACACTGTTGGAAACGGTGTGGGTGGTCTTGCCAACCAGAGGAGAAAGAAGTCTCGAGACAAATTTAGACAGCTCGTAAGTCGGTGATCCACAGCAGGATACAATTGGTCTCAGTGGTGTGTCTTCTTTGTGCACTTTCGGTAGGCCGTAAAACCGTGGGATCTGACATCCGGAAGCACGGAGGTGATTACGGGTTGACTGTGTGATCTTCCCTTGTGTTCTATATCCGTTTAGCGGATATAGAACACTCAGCTATCGCCGAACATGTCTGGACAACCCACCACGACATCGACCCACACCGCGATGTCGTGGTGGTAGACAGATCCCACCATTACCTAAAGCGTACCTGGTTGGAATCATTAAATATAAAATCTTCGGATAAATCCTTAAACAGGAACAGTGGTTACCAAGTCAACCCGATCACAGAGTCAGTAGTTCTGTCATTGGACAAGCGCTGGCCACGTCATCATGCGTCACAGCCACAGACGTCAACAAACAATTAAACCTCGCGTCTCACGCACCTGGCAGTGCACATCTTCATTCCAACTGCCATTCATGTATTTTAATTCTGACGAAGGCTACCATATAGCCGAAAGCTCATATATTTCTGCTTTATCTGTACGCTCTGTGTTTAAGCTACAATAAATTCCTCAATGAATCCAGAGCGCGTAGGCCTGTTTCGTTATAAATTGATATGCTTACAAAAATGATAAATCTACCATTTTGCAGTGTAAAACAGACTTTTTCGATTGTGTTAACGGAACAAAGTGACTTTATTGTGGACAAGTTCTTTCTAACCCCTACAAAAATATGGCTACGAATAACAAGAGAAATGTGAATATATCAAAGAAGGTGATGACATTAGTGAATAAAATTGAGTTATTAGATAAAATTTCTAATGATGAAAGTGTCTCCTCAGTGGCAAAATATTATAAAATCAATTAGTCAACGGTACGATCAATCAAGAAATCAAAAGAAAAAATCCGCCGTAGTCTCCATGAAAACGCGCTAATTGCTTCAAAAATTTGCTCTGTAACTCGTGATGTTAAATTAGAAAAAATGGAAATGCTTTAAATCTGTGGATAGAAGACCAAACTTAAAATAAAATTCTGTTAAGTTCACTCATCATTCATGAAAAGGCAAAACTCTTTAATCAACACTTTAGCGAAACAGGTGATAGCACTGGTGGGATAAGTTTTTTAGCTAGCAAAGATGCTGGTTTGAAAGATTTGTTTGAAATTTCTAATAAATATTACATTTAATATTAAATTGTTTCTTATTTTCATTTCGATGCCATATGCTTGCATTTCACTATGTACATAGTCGTATTATGAAGGTACATATAATACATACATAGACAAAATTTTAGATTAGTTTTTCTTATATATTTCATACTTTGGAACGGAACCCCTTTATTACGATGGGAGCCATAACTCAGTATTCATGTTTTCGGTATTCACGGTATTTCTCAGGAACGTGAATAGCAGGGGTTTACTGTATTGCTTTTTTTAATGTTCATCATTGTTTTGCTTTCATTAAATTATTTATATAAATGGTTTTGTTAATAAGTGAACTGAGGAACTATATAAGGTATTGAAAAAAAATTTGAATGTTCAAGTGGAGAAAGTGTGTTAACATATATCGATACCATCCATCATTTAATTAGCTGTAATGCATATTTAACTTGATGAACAAATTTAAGAAGAAGGACACGTATATTGAAATTGTTTGTTTTTAGATTATATATATACATACATCCGATTCCAGTTATTTGGGACACATCAGGACTAGTGCATTTTGGCCTGATTAAGCGGCTGCCCCAATTATGCGTAGTTTCACGTAAATAGTTAAAATAGAGCTTTACGATTGATTTTCTGTAAGATCAAATCACATTACAATGGACTCACCATAGTAAAATATCGATCACTATACAATGTGTAGTAAGCGCCTGTCATTGTGATCATGTTTGTGAATTGAAGTTTAATTCTATTAAACAGTGATTCTAGTTAGCAAAAATAGTAGGAATATTATCCACAGGCTATAAAAATAAAGATATACTGTATTAAGTATAATTTTACTCTTTATTACGTTACTAATTAAAAAATTAAATGATACGTGAAAATCGGAAGAATATTTTCCACAGGTTAGCAAAATAAAAATAAATTTACGCTTACATGCATAGCTTAATTAATACATACTGTAATATGTACATACTAACTAGTTGACATTTGTGGGTGGGGGTTAAAATTTAAAACAGTAAAAAAAAAAAAGATAAAAAATCAATAACAAAGAATACGGCATACACAAATTGCAAGTAACACGATACGCACAAGTGAGAACGGAGTAACAAGTTACGAAGCTTAAAAAAATAGGAATGAAGAGCAGATTCTGAAAATAAATTTTTTATATGATTGAAGTTCTGACAGAAAAGTCCAATAAACATGGGATTGCTAAATTGTTTTATGGTTATGATCTGCAGAAATCTGACCGAACCACATGGTATGGTCGGAGACAATCGTAGGGTAATCTCGAGTGCCACGGTCTCCTGTCCCGATTAAACGGCACGTTGTCCCAATTAAGTGAAGTAAACCCTGGCTATTTTCTCGATTGGGTTCTATTCTTTAAGATTTGTCCCAAATAAACGGCTGCCCCGATTAATCGGTGGCCTAAATAACGGGAATCCACTATATATATATGTTAATTGAGAGGATTAGAATAGAAAATAAGTTACGAAATGGGGATTGGAACTATGGAAAAAATATGGGAAAATAAAAAGTACTTGCTGAAAATATCATGATTTCAAACCATATTGCAATATTTTAACATACTTAAAAAAAAAAAAAATGTTCTTATTTATACTCCGTCACAACCACCAGATCAGTGAAGTTTACAATAAATCAGTCAATGCAAACATTAATCGTATTTAGCAGTCACAGGCTTGAACTTGGTCTACTCAAAGTTCTTCTGCTATTCACTTGTACTCCTGACCACTTGTCTAATTCAGGCTGATGCTGCCTCCATAGCCAGGTGGGTAGGAGCAGCAGTGTGTAACACACCCCTCTTGATTAGACCGGGGTTCGAGCCCGTGACCACCAAATACGGAGGAAGCGGAAAGGTCAGGGAATGACCACCGCAAATCCTCGGAGCCATATGGCCTTAGTTGCTAATGTTCCTAAAAACCAAATAAACAAACAACAAGCTAACAAGCAGGCCACGAATTTCTTATAAATTCAACACACTCTCTCTCTCTCTCTCTCTCTCTCTCTCTCTCTCTCTCTCTCTCTCTCTCTCTCTCTCACACACACACACACACACACACACAAGTGGATGCACGGTCCTATACAAAAGTGGACGCAAAGTCATGTAAATGGGTGCATCAATTTCTTCCAGGAATCCTCACTTAATCCTTCATTGAGACAGGAATTAATAGGAAATGTTTTTGTCCAGGCAAAATTTTCAGGGTTTTGTAAATTGTGTGGATTATAATACTGGTTGATTAAAAATCTGAAAATTGAATGGATTATTAAATTCTCTGATAAAAGGGAAAAATAACTTTAATTTCAAGACATGCATTTATTCAATTTTATATGTATTTATTCATATAAACTGTTTTTATGTAAATACTGAAACTTATAAAATGAGGGAAGTACTGTTTATGACACAAAAAGGTGCTACACTAATTTGAATAATGCGAGTAGTTCTGCTTGGGGTTTCTCTTATATACAATTCTTTTCTTAGTTTGATTTTCTTTAATTTGCATGTGCATGCGTGCCATGAATCTTGACATTAATTTAAGATTGAAATTTAATTACAACATTAAAGGAATGTAAAGATGGATGGCATGGTTTAAAGTAAGAAGTAAAATATGAATTGAACAACTTGCAGACATTTGTTTTTTAGGCTGGAGCTGACGATGATCTCAAGTAAGGTGGAGGGCTTGCTATCTTCAGATATAAACCAAGTACACATAGTTCCTGACTTTACAAGTTAATTCGTCCCTCGCATGAGCTCGTAAAGCTGGAATTTATTTCCCCTAGGCGTAGTGTTAAAAAATAGGGTACATTCTTAACAATGAAATTTTACTATAGTAATGTTAAATAAAAATCAACAACATAATAGTTTAAGCTTAAAGAATGATTTAGTTATCCCAAGAAATGAAAACAGCCTTTAAAATCAAGCAAATTGTAATAATAATAAAGAAATTAATTATGTCATGCAAATGTATGGCATAATTAATTTCTAGCAAATTTGACAAGCCCCTTGAAAGTGTAGGGATGAATAGGAGATTCAGCTGTTAAATCTTCTTCTTCCTCGGCTTCACATTTTGCTATTTCATGGAGCTCTTAATTTGTGAGCTCTCTGTTGTGTGCTTGAAGCAGAGTAGTGACGTGAGTTGTAGAAACCAAGCTGCAATTGGTTAGCAAAATTAATGACCGCTTCAGTTTCATTTTGTATGATCTCTGCTGATTCTTAATCCTTCAAAATTATCAATAAACCGAGGACAGTTTATTCTAAACAACCTTAATGTTTTTCTCCATAATTTTGCCCAATCCTCATTTTATTATTTTGATTGCATCTAAAATATGGATTTTTTCCAAAATTCTTTAAGAGTTGGACCTTCCTTCTGAATTCTGCCTGAACACAAAAAAAAAAACAAACACACAGTAGTACAATAATAATACACAGTAGTATTGTATAGCTCTCCACATGGTGTGAATGTTTAACATCATTTATTTATTGCAATTAATGTTCATATTTTCGATTTTGTTGATGCTTGAAAAAAAGAACTCTTCAAACAGGAACTGCCTGTAGTCATTATATTATCATTAGCATTAGTAGAGGCATATGATGCAAGAAAGTAAGCTTATGCAGCATCAGCCAAAAAAAAAAAAAAAAACCCACTTCCACTTCACCCCTCCCTCCGTTCGTTCGAAATACCTGTCCAGCTGAGCTTTAAATTTATTTAGGCTATCAACTTCCATGACAAGGGATGGAAGTCTGTTCCACCAACCAACTACCCGCTGGCTAAAGGCAAATTTCCGCATGTCTGTCCTACATCTGTCTTTCCTCAATTTGAATTTATGCCCTCTCAGGTGATTATTCTGAGCAAGAGGAAGAATCCCATCAGCATTGAGCATGCTCAAACCATTCAACACTTTATACACCTCTATCAGATCACCTCGCTGGTGCCTAGTCTCCAGACACTGTATTCGCAAAACTTAAAGCCTTTCTTCATAAGAGTACCCCTTTGTTTCCATTCACTAATCTTGTTGCCCTTCTCTGTACTCGTTCCAGCAGCTCTACATCCTTCTTGAAATGAGGCCTCCAGACCTGTATACAGTACTCAAGGTGTGGCCTGACCATTGCCTTATACAAGGGAATAATCACCTCCTTATCCCTGCTAGAAAAATTCCTGTATATCATTAACAAGACACCATGAGCACTCTTGCAGCCCGTCTGCACTGCTCAGAGAACTTCATATCTGCCTGCACAATTACCCCCAGGTCCTTTTCATTCTCTACCACTGTCAGTGTAGTACCACAGAATTGATACGTTGCTCTGGGGTTGCTGTTTCCCATATGTAGTACTTCATTTGTCAATGTTAAACTTCATTTGCCACCTCTCAGCCCATCTGCTCAACCTTTCCAGATCCTGTTGCAGCAGCAGCATAGTGTCAGTAGTGTCCTTGGCAACCTTTGTATCGTCTGCAAACTCGGACTTGATATACCATCATCAATATCATGTATAAATACAGAAAACAATAATGGACCCAATACTGAACCCCGAGGGACTCCACTAATAACATTAGTCCACAATGAGTAGTGTCCATTGATTACCACTCTGTCTTCTCCCCCTAAACCACCCCTTTATCCATAGCAGCAATTTGCCTCCAATGCCACACTGCTGCAATTTGTGCAGCAGTCTTCCATGTGCAACAGTATCAAAAGCCTTTCTAAGATCCAAGTATATAATATCAAAGTTATTCCCTGCATTCAGTTCTTTTGTGGCTGCATCATAGTATCCAATCAAATTGGTCAGGTAAGACTTCTCCTTAACAAAACCATGCTGTGTCCGAGCTATAACTGAAGTCTTGTCTAGATGATCCTGCAGTGCTTCTTTAACCAGTGCCTCCATTAATTTTCCTGGAACAGAAGTTAAACTCACAGGTCTATAATTACTTGTGTCGGCCTTTGATCCTCCTTTGTGAATTGGGGTCACATTTGCACATCTCCAGTCTGTGGGTACCTCCCCTGAGTCCCTGGAATCTCTCATAATTATGGCTAGGGGTTTGCTTACTTCCTTTGCTGCCTCCTTTAATATAACTGGATAGATCCCATCCACCCCTTACCGATACTTTTATGCAATTACAAGGCCAAGTAAAGAATAAATACACCAGATTAATCAGAAAATCACAAAATAATCCTATACTACTAAATTTAAATCAAAAGTTTTAGAAAAACAATAATTTCAAATCAATAAATAAGAAAAATCCACTTGGCGTCTTTGAACACGTCTGGCTCGTATTTTATGTAAATAATGTTTGTAAATTATGAAAGTTGTTTGTTCTATGGTAGTTCCAGAGAATTTTTTCTCCAGCTTTTCCCCCTCAAGTTTCCTCAGAATTAAGCAAAATAACATCTCCCATTCAAAAAGTAATGCAATAACTTTCCAGTAGCAGAATTTGGATCTTTATATTCCCTGGTTAGTCCAGTTTCCTAGGCTTAGAAACCTTGCAGTATTGATTTTTTTAGAATATTTAATTAAAATATTCTTAGGGGTTACTAGGGGGCTTCGCCCCCTGCTTGCTTTGCTCACCCACCCTCACGTACAGCTTTCTACGTAAAATGTAGAGGTATACAGAGTAAGTCAAATCATTAAAACTCCAGGTTAGTATACCCCATCCAATGTGGCAGCTAGCCAGACAGTGGGAAAGTAGTGATTGACAAGTTGACTCCACCCACTCTCCTTCTAGGTTTATATGCCTAGGGTGCAATAATGGATCCATCGGGATAGACACCCAACATAAGCTAAGCACCCCCCCCCCCCACACACACACACCTCAATGACACAAAACAATCAATTAGAAAATGTCTCCAGAATAATCATCCAATCACAGAACTCAACTCTCATAGCACTGTGTGGGAAGTGCCTTCACTTGTCTTTCCTTGCCATTTTGGACTGGGTATCTTAATCTGGAGTTCAGCCATCAAATCTTTTCTACAAAAAATACACACCTGTCGATACAGACTGATCAATATCTAATTAGGAAATGACAAATGTAATTATTTACCTGTGCATTTGTAGTGCTCGGCATTCTCAAGGTTGAATAAATATCACTATGTAATTATTTAATTGTGTTTAAATAGTTCACTTAGGAAAATGCCTGTTCTTCAGGTTCCATAATGCATGAGAAATATTATTGCTTAGGACTAAAATATTTAACTGAAATATTTATAAACTATACAGATATTTAAAATATTTACAAAATACTGTATACAATATCCATTAATATACAAAAAAATGTTACAAGGGAACATCAAATGCTAGTCAGGGAAGCATGTGCATGAGGTTGATGAGCGTTATGGAGGCAGAGCAATGAGGTGGAGTTGAACTTTTGTTCTAGGAGCCACCCATACAAAAACACAAACATAAAAAAATGATAATAAAAAAAAAAAAAAAAAATAGCATTGTAGCTCTAAGTCAATTTCATTCTAGGATACCGAAGTTCTAATTAGACAAATCCATGCTGATTACAGTATAATTGCATGCCTATCCAGATGGTCCTTCTTTAACCAGTGATTTCATTATTTTAACTGGAACAGACATTAAGTTAACAGGTACATAATTGCTTACGTTACCTTTTGAAACCCCTTTATGAAATATGGCTAAAGGTTTGCTTATCTCCTTTGCTGCTTCCCTTAATATAATTGGATAGATTTCAGGTGCCTTTTTTATGTCCATCTTCTTGATAATTCCTCCACTTTCCTTTCAGTTATCAAAGTCATTGAGCTCCTCGTTAGAGTTTGGTTAACTTCTGGTATCCCCTTCCCTAAAGAATTCCTTGTGTGAATGCAGATGCAAAATTCCTATTCAGTTTGTCTGCAACCTGGGCAGGGTCCTCAGCAGTTAACCCATAAACAGCAAGTGCCCCATTTTGATTCTGCCCCTTTCTTCTACTGTTGATATAAGCATAGAAATCTTTGCTTATATTAACAGTAACTTTGTAATCCAGTCACAAAGGAGGTTAGACAAGCTAAGGCAGATTATAAGAAGTCTATGGCAAAGAATGTAAAGAAAAATCTTTGCCCTAGACTTCTCATAATCTGCCTTTGCTTGCTTGCCTAACCTCCTTTGTGGCTGGATTACAGACTAATTTATGTCTACCATAGGCTTCTGTATCACCTGATAATTTATATGCATCCCATGCACTTTTCTTCTCTGCCAATTGTCTCAGTAGTTCATTTGACATCTATTTAGGTCTCAGTGTTATACATTATTTCTTTATTGGTATGAAGAGCCTAGTAGCTTCATAGATTACTTCCTTGAATACCTCCCATTTAGAATTTGCTATTGGTAACATCATCAGTTGTTCCCATTGCAAAATTTAAAAACCATCTGTTACCATTGTAGTCACCCTTGTCAAAGCAAAAGCCTTTCCCGTGACCCTTGACAATATTGTCTTTAGTTAAATTCCACATTATCACACTGCTGCTACCCAGACGGAGCAATATGGCCTTAGTTGCTAATGCTCCTAAAAACCAAATAACAAACAATAATAAGCTACCCAGTGGATCTTTTACCTGAAGATTCTTAATGCATGTAGAATTACTGCTGATAACCAGATCAAGAGTATTGCTTCCTCTTGTTTCTTCTCCAACATGCTTCTGTAGAAATCCACAAATTCTTGCTAGTGTGTGAGCAAATAACCAAATTCCAGTCAGTATCAGGAAAGTTAAAATCCCCCATTATGACACATTTTGATTTGCTTGCCCACTTTATTTCTCTGTATAGCTGGTTGATATACTCATCACAGTCATTAGGGCTATAACACACTCCTCTCAGTTTTGTTTTCCCAGTACCTTGACTTGAGGGAACAATTAATTGAAGAAGCTGATAATCTCCATTCCCTTACTCCTGGATGTGAACAACTCTTAGTACAAAAGAAGATTTTTACACAATTCGAAATTGTTGTCTAATTATTTAGTAGGATTATCTTATTGCAGTTTGGAGGAGGATGAACCGAATATTGAATGGCAGTTAAAAAGAGTTTGAAAAGGTCATGATGTGCCACATTAGAACAGAATATTATTATAGTAGATTTGTGATGAGTGGTACCGTTCTGATTATAGGTGGGAGTCTACCTTGTGGTGCCGACCGGGCTAGCCGAGTGGGTAAAGTACCTGCCCGGCAACCCAAAGGTCGCAGGTTCGATTCCCGCCTCGGGCTTGGATCAAAGTACTGCAAAAACCTTGGGAGGTGCAATATGGCCACAGAAGCCGATGCGCCAACAACTACCAAATCAAAAAAAAAAAAAAAAAAAAAACTACCTTGTGAATGTTACGACTTCTAAAGAACCTCACGATTCATCCTCCAGGTGCCTCTTCCATTAACTGGTTATTCAGAGCAGTTGTCAAGGAGACCACTGACACTTTTAGGGCAGGCTTGTATCAGAGAAATTGGAGTTCGAACGGGGGGTTAGACTACCGTGATGAACCTGTTGGATTGCATTGTGGTTCCAGAGACTGATTGAGATATTCCACTTTACAGTTGGGACTGTTCAGGTTAGAGGTATGTTGACTTCATTGTGATCACAATTCCTGGTTTAGACATCTACTTCCTGGATTGGATTTCTGCTCGTGGTGGACCTACAAGTTTTGATTGGGAAATCATCACAACCTTATATTGGGACTTTATAGTTTCAGATACCTTCAAGGTATTGCATTGTGATATGGACAACACATTGAGAATGAATTGATCCTCTACGAGGGAATCTGAGAATTGTACATCAACTTGGTTATAACGGGCATAAAGGGACTGACAATTTTCTCGTTATAACCGTTACTCACTATATCAGTGGTGAGTTAAACTACCTCCTATTTTTTTTTTTTTTTTTTTTAATTCTCAATAACTTGGTGTAAAAAGATAGATCCAAAAAAAAAAAAAAGAAATATTAGAGAGGAAAAAATAATACAGTATTTGTATATTCAGTACCCACATATTTGTATTGATATGCTTGTATTGAGTTTTTTAAGTTGATCCAGCCAACCTTTGTTACATACAAATCGTTGCGTCCAAATTGAGTCTTCAAGATCAGACAGTCTATTGAAAATCCAGCACTTTGTGTAAAATGTGTTTGGGGTTTCATGTCACCTGGGGTTTCTCCCATCTCCATGTAATTTTCATTGTGAGTGGCAGATAATACTGTCAAGCCACAGGTTTTTAAATTGTGTGAGCTGTGTATATATGTAGTGTTGTGTACTGTTGTTCTTCTGGCCATTTAGCCGTTGGGCCCCTATTGGGATCCACAGTTTCAACACATTGAACTGTTAAGGCAAGCCAGGTACCCAGTAGATTTATATTTACTATGACATGGTGGACCTCCAAGTTATATACTTATATATACCCTGGCAGATTGGACCTACCACTGAAATCTCGGGAAACTAACTGGCCCTGCCACCTAGTTTCCTGAGATTTCAATGGCCAGGGCCTAAAGTGTGTGTTGGGGGGAGGGTTTAAGTGCTTGTAATAGAAAAGGCCAAAAGAGGTTTATGCAGGTGTGATTTAGATTTGCACAGTATTAGATTTTGATAGCTTATGTGAGCTTACACTGGCATGTTAGGCAGAGTAGGGAGAGACTGAAGGCTGGGACAGAAAGACATGTATGGGGACAATAGAGAAGAAGACCCCCAGTTGGTCAGAGAGGCAGGCCCATTCCCACCAGGTGAAAAGAGGGACGAACGGACGGGAAGAGACAGAAAACTGTCTTCCCCCCACCAGGAAAGGGATGATAGCAACCCATAAGGGTTTGGAGGACCAATATGGCCAACAGCAGGGCTGAGCTAGGTCTTTGTCGTTGTGATCTTCCTAGGTTCAGTTGTTGAACATAACCATTGAAAAAATGTTTCTTTGACGTTTGTAACCTTGCACTTTCTAATTCTTTTTTTTTTTTTTTTTTTTTTCAGTTATGTTCTTTTCCAGTGCCGATATGTAAACATGTGGTAAAACTCCAGATCTTGGATACTAGTCCATATTTCAGTAACGGACAGGAACAAAACAGTGATTGGCAGTTGCCAATCACTGCTTTCCCTGCCCACTGTCCTTCTAGGTTGATATACCTAGGGTGTTTATCCCCCCCCACACTTAGGCGCCTCCGTAGCCAGGTGGGAAGGAGCAGCAGTGCGTAGCACACCCTTCTTGATTAGACCGGGGTTCGAGCCCGTCACCACCAAATACGGAACATGCGGAAAGGTCAGGGAATGACCACCGCACCGGAGCAATATGGCCTTAGTTGCTAATGCTCCTAAAAAACCAAATAACAACAACCCCCCACACTTGCCATTATTTTTAAAACGCGAACTCATTTTCTAATTTAAAAACAGCAGGATGGGTGGGATAAACACCCTACCTAAGCTAAGTACCCCTCTTCTCACTGACACAAAACAATCAGAAAGAAAATGCCTTCACAATAATCACCCGATCACAGAACTCGACCATACAATCACTGTTCTACAACCACGCTCACTGGCGGAGACAAGTGGTACCCAAATAATGGAGTTTAGCCAAACATATTTATTTTTCCAAAATGTCATTACTGTTGAAGAGGACAAAGAAACTTTTTACACACTTCTACGTTTTTTGCGCCATGTTCTAACTCATGAATAATTTAGACCTTTTTGCAAATCGGGGGATTTTCTTTTGTTAGAGACGTGTTTCTGAAGGAAGTGTTCACTTCTAGTTGATTTTATTTTAAATGACAGGAAAGTGATCTGCATACAAAGTTCTTAAAGTCCCGTTGACAAAATTCTTAATTGTCCTTTTCATTTTTGTCTATTCCAAGAATTGGGCTTTCCGCCTACTGAGCAATTAAGAATGTTTGCATATTTACCAAAATTTGTTCGGTATATTCGTGTAGTACGCTCCTATAACAATGAGCGATTGTATGGGAATTCGTGAAAATTAAATTATTATGGCTTTTTGCTTGTTACATTCGTGATCTTGTTATTTCCATGCTTGTTTTAACCAAGTTTTCGACCGTATATTGTGAGTTTCCAGAATATACAGTCGAAAAAACTTAAAAAAAACAAAAAAAAAGAACATCACTCTTGGTGCAATCTATTTTAGAAGTAATGGATGTGAGGAGGATCGGGGCACCTTGATTTTTAGATTAATTTTAAACAAATATAATCATGTAAAATTAAAAAGAAATAGTATAGTATCAACTCCACTGCACTCTTTAATAAACTACTATGGTCTATAGTTAATAGAGTATGATAGTGAGCTTGAGTTAATTTTCATGGCAGTAGGACTATGCACGTGAAAATATGAGTTGTGACATTCAGAAGAATGTGATAGAAGAACAAAATAACCTCACAACAGATGATTTTCCAAAACTTGTATGAGTGCCATACCAAGTGTATTTGTTCCGTTCGGGAATTTCTTGGCACATTATGGCTTGAGCTGCCAAAGATAGTCCTGCGCACAGTTCTGAAGGCCTCATTTTAGGAAGGAGGTAGAGTTGGTAGAATGAGTACAGAAAAGAGCAAAAAATCTGGTGAGGTGAACAAAGGTATGCTCTTAAGAAAAAAAAAGCTTAAGTTCCGCAAATTGTAGTGTCTGTGGGCTTAGGCATTTGTGAGGTGATCTGATTGAGGCGTATAAGGCTTTGAGCAGTTTGAGAAGGCTTATTGATGCTCTTGCTCAGATTGCAAACCTGAGGTGAAATTCAGGAAAGACAGTTGTAGAATGGATGTGCGGAAATTTGCTTTTAGCAAGTGAGTAGTTGATTTCCTGGAATACACTTCCATCTATCGTTGTTGAAGTTGATAGCTTAAATAAATTCATGGAAGAAGTGGACAAACGTTTGGAGTCAATGGTTGGGTGAAAGGGTTTTTTTTTTTTTCTGATGCTGTTTAAGCTTGCTTTCTTGGATCGTATGCCTGTGCTAATGCTAATGGACCATTAAAAATGAAATAAATCAATCAATGCCTTTGAGGATTATGTTGACGGGAAACAAACAAAAAATATTTTTCTTATCCATAATTTTTCCTTATCCATATTTTTCACTAATCAGTCTGATTTAATTGTTTTGCACATTGTACATTTTTTTTTATGAAAACCCCAAACATGAGAAGTATTAGAACCTATAGTACATAGTGCCGTGAACGGGTTGGAGTTTAAGAAGACGAAAGAAGATATTTGTCGACATTAGACTTGAACTTCTGTAGACTGTAATTTTCAGGAAATTCGCATGAAGGAAGGTTGTTCCAGAAAACTGCAGTTGAATGAATAGACAAGGAAGATGAAAAGTTGGTTCTATGAGTTTGAAGATGAGCATTGGCTGGTGGCAGCATGTGTCCAGACTGTTTTCAAAGCGAGAGCTGGAATTAACCCCGGGGGCTCACATCTGGTGAGTATGGGCTTGGCAAACCCAGGGTCCTGAGCTGGATATCATCATTCTTCTCTTTCTTGGTGGTTCCTTTCTACTTCTCTCTCTCTCTGTCTCTCTCTCTCTCTCTCTCTCTCTCTCTCTCAGGGTAACTCGGGAATTTTTTTTTTTTTTTTTTTTGGCTGGTGCAGCATAAGCCTCAGGCTTCCTTGTACCATATGGCTAATAATAATAATAATAATAATAATAATAATAATTATAGAAGCTGATTCAGAAGAACAGTGCCCATGGAAGTATCTGTAGAAAAGGCATGCAGCAGAAACAATATGTCTATGGGACAGCAAGTGGAGAGACTCTGTTAGAGACCATCATTAATTAACCTAACTGTCCTCTTCTGAATGGAATCTAGAAGCTTAAGGGAGGTTTTGGGGGCACTGCCTCAGATGTGGGAACTTCCATGGTAGGGCGGAATTGTGATTTGTACAGAGTGAACAGCTGTTTGTAAGAAAAGTAACGCCAAGAGTGAAAGAGAAAATCATGTTTTTAGAAGCAGAGGAAGCAATATTTGTAATGCGCTTGCCCCAAGAGAGATTAGAAGTCAGGATAATCCCCAAAAGAGATATCATGTTGCCTAGAAATCGGAGTGTCACTAAAGATAAGCATAGGAGCAGAAGAACCCTTTTTTGCTATAAATAAGACAGGCCTGAGTTTTAGAAGGATTGAAATCAACTAAGCTGTCTTTGCCCCACTGGAGAAATACCCGGAGATCGACATATAAGGAATTAGTAGCAGATATTCGAGAGAGTGACGATGATTATGCAGGGCAAAATTTCTCAAACTGGAAGATGAAATGCAATGTGCTAAACTATGGATAGGATTTCTATCAGCAAAACTATGGATAGGATTTCTGGTCGATGGAAGAAGGTCATTAATATACAAGAGGAAAAGCGTGGAGGAAAGAACTGAACCTTGGAAGACACGGCATTCATGGAGAAGTTAGAAGACAGAGCCATCTACCATCACCCTCAGTGAACGGTCAAAGAGAAAACTGGACAACTAATTACAAAAAAAAAATCGGCAAACCATAAGTTGGAAGCTTTTTCAGAAGACCTTTATGACAAACACGATTGAAAGCCTTTGAGATGTCAAGAGCAACTGCTTGTTTCACTGCACTTTTCCATTGAATTTGTCCATAAATTGGTAACATAAGCCAGAATATCACCAGTGGATCGACACTTACAGAACCCATACTGGTGATTAGTCATCAGGTGGAAGGTTTCTAGATAGTTTTAGTTGACGGTTAATTGATTTCTCCATTACTTTAGAAAGAGTAGAAATAATTGCAATGGGACAATAATTGGAGACTCATATCCAACCAATTGCTTTTTTTACGTACTTGTTGGATATGGACAAATTTCCAAGCAGAAGGAAAAATACCTTTTTGGAATAAGAAAGTGAAAAAAGGTGGCAAAGAATAGAAGTAAGTTGAGGAGCGTAGGTTTTGTGAACAAGTGGAGAAATACCATCAAGAGCTGTAGCTTTCTTAGCATCAAGATTCCTCAAGGTCCTTCTTTCATCATTTTGATATCAGAAGGACTTTGAATGAAGGTGGCATTGAATGAAGCGTGTTGGGAATGGTGGGAGGTGTTTTACCAAGCTCATTAATACAGGAGTTGGAAGAAAAATGGGATGCTAGCAGATCAGCTTTATTCTTGGCTAAAGTGACAACAGAACCATCTAGTTTGCACAAAGGTGAGAACAGAGATGGGCAAAAGTTGCGGCCAATAGCTTATGCAAGAGACCAGAATGCTCGGCTACCATTAGGGCAAGCAGCAAGTTTTCTACCCTTACCCTGTTCAAAATCTAGTTTGGATTGATTAATAACTTCTTTAAAATTGTTGCGAGTTTTGGGTAAGCAGAAAATGAAACTGAAGAATTGGAAAGAAGCCAATTACGATATGCAACATTCTTCTCTTGATCAGCCTTAGCACATTTATTGGAAATCCAAAGTTTAGATAAAGGGACGAGATTTTAAGGTGGAATGTAGAATAAAGGATTCTATTTCTGCAAGAATAATACTGCTGACACGATCTGAGTAAATGTTGATATCAGAAGTTTTGAAACAGTAATCCGACCAAGGAAAAGAAGAAAAGAAATCACGCAGGTCATCCCATTTTGCATTTTTGTATTGCCAAACAACATGAGGTTGGCAATAGCCATGAGATAAATGCTCCATTGGAGAAGAGACAGTCACCAGGTTGTGACCTGAGGTGCCTAAAGGAGCAATCACTTTGACTGTGTACTTAGAAGGTTGTTTGTGAGAAAAAGATGGTTTGTGTTAGCTGTAGGTTATGATTGTCGGGCATTCTGGTAGATATATGAACAATCTGTGTGAGGCGATTAGTAATTGCAAAAGCCGCAGCATCTCTACCAGCTGGAGTTGAGAAAATTAAAATTACCAAGAAAAATTACCTCTCTGTTAGCAAAGTTGGACTGGAGGAAGTCAAGAATTTGAAGTGATTAATGGAGTTGGGAGAACGGTAGAGACAACAGATGAATTTGACAGAATGAGGTAGAGAGATTTGAAGCCAGTGTAGATTCCAAATTACCAATTCTCTGACAGGGAATATCAAAATTGACATATGCACTAGTACCACTTTTGAGGCAAAAAGAATCGTACAGCAAATAATTTGGAAACTGAGGTGACCAGTGAAACTGAGATTCTGTCAGAAAAAGTACATGGGGTTTGTTGTCAGATTGTAAGTGGAAATGGACATCATTGAGATTAGAACTAAGACCACGTATATTTGTGAAATGTGAAATGAACTAAGAGGTGTTTGGGACGTTTAGATCTTTTAGCAGAAAGTTTGCTCTATTAGTTTGACAATTCATGGTGTAGCAAATAGTAAGAAAAGAAGTGCAAGGCGTATGCTGAATGAAGTAATGAAATTTTTGGATATGGCACAACATGGTAAGAATATACCCAGATCCTTGACATAACGTCTCTTCTACAATGCCCCCTGCATATACATTAGACAGACTCCCTCCAGTCACTAAATGGCAGAGTAGAGGTAGCAAGTTTATGCACTAGCTGATCCGGAAGCTTCCTAAAGAGTTACCAATAGGTTCGGTTCATTGTACTAACTAGCGGCCGGCTTGCGAACACCGTTTTAAAGCTGTACCTTCAAAATGTAGGGAAGTATGGATCTCGCCATGGTGTTCATTATAAACTCAAAAGACACCGATCATACTGCATGATGGAAGAGGAGGAGGGTTGACGTGAACTTAGCTCTGGAGAGCGAACATTGGTTCCACCACTTCAAGTCTCCATAAGCAAAGTGGTGGTATTGCACCGTTTGATGAGAGTCATCTACTGCTTAGTATTGCCTGGTAACACTGAGGGGCCGCATTTCTCAACGTGGTGTGGGTGACACACCTCGACCCCTTCTTACATTGGTTCACACCTGAATGGTCACCCATAGTGTGCTTGCGCATGGGGGGGTTATACCCAGGATTACTAACAGTCCCACCATCGTGAAGGTGCAAGCAGAGGATTTGGTTGTCAGAGTCCATCCGAACTTTGCCGAAATTGTGTACACTTGAATTGTGTCACCTGAATATCAGTTCCATCAGCGTTTTAGACTTCCAGGTAGCAGGCACAGTTTATCAGGCATATCTGAGAGAATGTCAAGGACCAAATGTTGTTGCAATAAATGTTGATGTAAGTACATATGTTGTTGCAATAAATATTTTGCATTTGATTAGATGATGTGACAATTTTTACATTGTTTAGATAACAACACCCACAGCTTCTCATATAGGAATCATAGGTAGCTATTGATTTAAAGCAATTCAAAGTTGTTTTGATTGAACTGAATTTTAATTTTAGTGTGAATTAATTTCAACATCTCTTTCTCTCCTCCCCCCCTCTTTTTTTTTTTTATTTTTGTTTTTGTTTTTTGTTTTCGGTTTTTGTTTTCTTTCTGAAACCTATTCATGATACGTATAACACAATATGGCTAAACAAAGAAATGTATGTGTTGCATACTTCATATTATTATGTACAGTCTGTCTGGTTTTTTTTTTTTTTTTTTTATCACACTGAAAACCAATGGCAAAACTACCATGATTTCAGGCCTTGGAGGGAACAAAATTTTTGTAGTTTTGACTTACTTTTAAACCTACTATTGCAATTATGACAATAAACCCTAAGTAGTTAGATGATCTAGAAAATGTTCTTTCCATCTGGTTCCTTATGGTGTGCTCTTTACAAATCCCTATTATGAGTATTTTATACAAGTTAATTAAAAATTTGCAAAAACTAAATTAAAAAACCAATTTTCTCTTATTTTCGTAACTATAAAATGTCATTACAAATAGTAGTTGTTAGCTGTAGAAGGTTACATTCTATACAAAACTCATACCTGTTTGTTTTGATGAAGACATTATCATATTCCATATTGAAACTTGTTTTTATTGTTGAATAATAAATTTCTTCAAAATCATAAAAGGAACATTAGTGCAGAATTTCAAGAAAATCAACACCTTCACCATTCGTAACCTATTTTCTGGAAACAAGTAGCAAATAACTTGATTTAAAAAAAAAAAAAAAAAATTCAAGATGGTGGACATTTTCAATTATTATTATTTTTTTATAATTACTTGTTATATTTACTTGATTGCATAATCTGACAGTAAAGGAATTAATACATCTTAATTGCTTGATAATTTCGGTGTTCAAATTTTATTCACCCTGTAGTTGTGTTTTTATCTGTATAGCTGTGTATTATTCCGTTATTGACACCATTATCAGCCGACCGGGCTAGCCGAGTGGGTAAAGTACCTGCCCGGCAACCCAAAGGTCGTGGGTTCGATTCCCGCCTCGGGCTTGGATCAAAGTACTGCAAAAACCTTGGGAGGTGCAATATGGCCACAGAAGCCGATGTGCCAACAACTACCAAATCAAAAAAAAAAAAAAAAAATCACACCATTATCATATTTAAAGCTTTAATAACCTCCATTTGCAGCTCTTTTTTTTTCTGCTGTTTTCAGTTGCTTCATTATTTACTTCGGGTTTTAGTGATCCAATATATCTATGGAGATAACTTGAAAAATAGAAACAAGAGCATGATTTTCTTTATTTCAATTGCAAAGCTAGTACAAAATGCATAGTATGCATAAACTCATATTTTTTGACAGATTATTGTTTGAGCTTTTCTCGCAGTACTAATCACACCCTTGGTACCTGCTGGTAGCAGCCCCCTAGTTATGCACTTAAATCTGATCTGTAGTTTGGTTTTTGAACAGAAGTAATAAAACTTGTTGAAATTTATTGCAGAACATAAGTCAGTATAGCAAATTGCACTTGTGTCAAACAGCAAGTGGTTGAATAAATTTAAGAATGGTATTGAAAGCATTGTCTCTCCAGGGCAGGCACATCCTATTATGACAATTCATAATATGATGTGCCTTTTACAACTGCTATGAAGTTATCATAACTGTGAAAAACTCTGCGAAGAAACCATTGCAATTGAAGAAATTATGACATACAATATTAGTGTTAATTCAGTGACGAGAGTTTGCTTTTGAAAAGTGTGTTCTCAGTGGATTATTTGGCATTTAACAGCAGAACTGAATGAACAGTGACAAAGTGTTCCATGCTTCTTGGGATATTATCAGTGGAAAGGGGACTCCTTCCACTGTCTAATGACAGGGGATGAATCTATGCACTGTTACATGCCAGAAAGAAATACAATACATGAGTTCAGTATGGCTCCAAGCAAGCTTGTCCGGACTGAAGAAAGTTTGTGCTCAAACATCGGTGTGCAAATCGTTATTATGTTCAGCGATTATAAAGAAGTGATTCTCGAACATTATCTGGAGAGAAGAGAAAAGGTGAATCTTCTTGGGTGATCTAGGCATTTGGTAGTTTTGAGCGAAACATAATGGGGATTGCACTGAAGATCAACATACAAATACACAGTATTTGTTATAATAAAATTTATTAATTCAGTAATTATGTAATTAATTATAAAAATAATTAATATCAAATATTGTCATCCGGCTGTTGTCCCTGAAAATGTAACTTACTTAAGTATGTATTATTGTTTGCCATAAATTTAAATTCTTTTACGCTAATTTAATTTTAAAAAAATAGGTAGGGGGGTAAAGAAAATTTAAAATTTCATTTCAGAGTTCTCAAATTTAAAAGCCCAGAAACCAGTCACTAGTAGGTGGTATTGAATTATGTTCAGATCCTAAATTTTTGAAAAAAGTTCAGTTATTTTTGTTTATTTACTTTTTGATACTTGAATAGAGAATTTTTCCTTTTAAATATCTCATAACTGCCAACGTGTATTTTATTTAAGAGAAATTTGAGATGAGCTTATCTCGGTAACTGCCAACTCTGTCTCACAGACATAATATAGTCAGTATCAAAGGCTTTCGTGATCTTTTTGCAAAAACTTGGCTTTACCCTCTTTTCACAAAAAAATAAATAAATAAAATAAACTAGTTTAGCACTGGGTTTAAAGAAAACAAAAATTCCTAATTTCTGCTTATTAATGAAATGGCTGTCTGGTGCTCTGTTATGTGCAATCATATCATTGCACTTGTGTGTAGTGAAAGCAATTTAATACTGTTTTTCGGGTAAGTTGCAAAAAAAAAAAAAAAAAAAAAATATATATACACACACACTGTGCTGCCATTTTATTAGATACACCCCTGCTGTCCACACAAATAGTTCGTCCCACAACGTTGCAAGTCACATGACCACAGTTGATATAAATAAAGCAGAACAACCTTTCTAGTATCAGTTAAGTGTACAAACCGTAGCAAGAATGTGGAAAAGGAGTGATGTAACGGACTTCAAACATGACATGGTAGTAGGTGCAAGCCGTGCTGGACAAAGCATCTCTGAAATGGCAGTTCTCCTGAATTTTTCCCACACCACAGTTTCAAAGGTGTATTGAGAATGGTGCAACGAACAGAAAACGTCCTCCCAATGGCACTCGTGTGGAAGAAAATCGCTTGTTGTGAGAGAGGTCAGAGGAGGATGGCTAGAATTGTGCAAGGAAACAGACGGGCCACAATGTCGCACATCATATCAGAATTCAACCTTGGTGCGCAGAACAAAATATAACAGACCACTAGTTTCACTTTGTTGCGAATGGGCAACAACAGCCGACGGCCACATTGTGTACCTTTGTTATCAATAAAGAACATGACAGCACGCCTCCTGTGAGTCATCAGACCAAGCAACTGGAAAACAGTTGCTTGGTCTGATGACTCGAGTTCCTGGTGCATAATGTTGATGAAAGGCTCAGAATTTGGCAAAAACAACATGAATCCATGGACCCGTCATGTCTGACGACTACTGTGCAAGGGGGTGGGGGCAGTGTTATGGTGTGGGGAATATTTTCTTGGCACACATTGGGTCCATTGATACCCATAGATTTACGTCTGAATGCCACATCGTTGCTGACCAAGTGCATCCTTTCATGTTGACAGTTTATCATCAGTCAGTTGGTTACTTCCAACAGGATAATGCGCCGGTGTACAAAGCCTGAATCACTATGGAATGGTTCCAGGAACATGACAATGACTTTTCTTTGCTGCAGTGGCCTGCTCAGTCCCTGGATCTCAATCCTATTGAATATCTTTGTGATGAACTGCAAAGGGCTGTCCGCTGCAGGCCTGCACCCCCGTCGAATCTCAAGCAACTGCATGACACACTCATGTCTGCACGGTACTCCATTCCTGCACAACGTTTTCAGCATCTTGTTCAATTCACACCTAGAAGAATTCAGGCTGTTTTGAAGGCTAAAGGATGCTCAACACGCTACTAGATAGGTGTATCTAATAAAGTAGCAGCACAGTGTATATATACCATAACATTTCAGAAGACACAATACAAAATTTTCCATGTATTGCAAAATCTGCTTGGGGAAAAAAACACACACACACACACAAACACACACACACACACACACACACACACACACACACACACACACACACACACACACACACACACACACACACACACACACACACACGTTAGTAGTCATGAAGGGCAATGTACTAATGTTACTAGTAACGCTAATTATGGAGAACAAAGTGCGAACGGAACGGTGATTGCTATCATGGTGAACAAATAAGGGAGCTGAGATAATAGTAAGAATTAATATAATAAAAATATATAAGAATAAAAATAATAATAAGAATAACTTAGTGCTATTCGTCCTGTGATCGCTGTGCCTTTTTCAGGGGCCAGCCGTCTAAATGAAAGGAGGAAATGGCAATAAGTGGGTATAGCCCCTGTTTCTGACATGAAATATACGCCACATGTGGTTGTTGTTGTAGTGGGATTTATTGGCGCAAGGGCTACTATGGCCAAATTGCTCCTGTTACTTTCCAAAATTCACCAATACATTATAGATGGGTCTAGAAGTGGTTGTATACATTGATCATTTTCAGATAAATAAACAATTCTGATAAATTGGCATCATCTCCAAGTATATGTCTTAGTTGCAGTGGTTTTTGTGAATTTAGTAGAGATCTCAAACATGCAATTCTAGCTGAATGGTAATGTGGACACTCAATGATAATATGCTTCACGGTAAGTGTGGTACTACAATGCGAGCAAAGTGGAGGATCTTCACCTAGCAGTAAAAATAGGTGTGTTAGATGTGTATGGCCAATTCGTGCTCTTGCAACCTCTTCCTGCCTGTTTAATCGGGAACTGGATTTCCATATCTGTGGATTCTGTTTTATCTGTTTGGTGATGCCACATTTCACACCATATCTCAGTGGATATCTGCCATATGTTTGATTTGTAGTTGGAATATGGAACTGGGATGTAATTGAAGCAAGTAGGGTGCTGCTTCATCTGCACGCTCGTTTCCTGGAATGCCGACATGGCTGGGTATCCAGCAAAACATGATGGTTTGCTTATTTTCATTGAGGTGATATAGCTGAGATCTAATTTGTGGGATAAGTGGATGGAAATTTTGTGATTTATTCCATAGGGCATTCACAGCACTTAAAGAGTCTGTGTATATTATGATCTGGGTGTTTAGATGATCGTTAAGGACATTTAAAGCCATTTTGATTGCATACAGTTCAGCAGTAAAAACACTGCATTCAAGTGGTAACTGGACAGAGACGGTTGTAGGACTGATTACTCCAGCTCCTACGGATATATCAGTTTTGGAGCCATCTGTATATATTTGGAAACTGTGAGCATTGGCCAATGCATGAGCTGCATGTAACTGTCTAATATTGTTGTTCGATAGGGAGTGTTTTCCCCACTGAAGAAAATAGTTATCGCAAAGAGGTGTGTACATTGCCCATGGTGCTTTTACTGCATCTGCAGCTTGAGGTATATTTCCAAGATAGATGCCCTAGTCTTCTGTTAACTCTTGTAGCCAGATACCTGCAGGTTTATTTTCATTGGGTTTGTTTCTGTATAAGTTTACCCACTGAGGTTCAAAGAGATATGTCCAGATGGTGTGAGAAGGAAGGCTACGTAATTTGGCTCCATAGCTAAGAAGCAATACTGTTCTCCTGAGATTTAGTGGAGGCTCATTGGCATCTATATACAAACTTTGCGCTGGGGACATCTTAAAAGCTCCGGAGGTAATCCTGAGAGCACTATGTTGGACTGGATTGAGCCAAGCCAAAGTTGTCTTACGTGCAGAATCATAAACTGGAGCTCCATAGTCCAGACGAGATCTTATTAAGGTTCGATATAGATGCAGAAGCTTGAAGCGATCGGCTCCCCATCCCATGGAATAAATAACTTTGAGGATATTCATCTTTTTCATGCACTGCATTCTAATTGCCTTATATGCGCCTGAAAAGTAAGTTTAGTGTCGAGTACTAGTCCCAAGAACCGGGTATTGTTGCTTATGAATCCAGTAAGTGGTATTTACTGGATTCATAACCTTAGTTCAGGATCTGGATGCAGCTGACGCTTTTTGAAAAAGTGGATAGCAGTTATTTTTGTTGCAGAGAGGCGATAGCCATTATGAGATGCCCGTGATTGTATTTTGTTTATTGAGAGCTGCAATTGATTCTCGATTGAGCGCATATTTTGTGAGTGGCAGGATATTGTAAGGTCGTCTGCATATAAGATAGGTGTCAACATTAACTGGAATGTTCTCTGTTGCATTGTTTAGCTTAACTGCAAAGAGCGTTGCACTAAGAACTGAACCTTGTGGGACCCCTTCTTCTTGGACAATTGTGCGGGATAGAGAATTGCAGTAACGCACTTGAAAGGTTCTGTTTTGCAGAAAGCTTTGTATGATTAGTGGTAGCTTAACCCGGAGTCCTGTGGCATACAGATTTTGAAGAATGCCATAGCGCCAGGTAGTATCAAGTGCTTTTACTATATCCAGACAGACCATGACAAGATGTTCTTTACGGATAAAAGCATTCCGTATGTTGGAGTCTGCCTTGATCATAAGATCTAGAGTTGACAGATTTTTTTTCTAAAACTGTACTGGTTCCTGTTCCTTATCAAGCGAGATTCTAGGTACCATACTAATCTAGCGCGAATCATTTTTTCTAATGTTTTACCAAGGCAACTACTAAGAGATATTGGCCGATAATTTTGTGGATTTGATTGATCCTTTCCAGGTTTAGCAAATGCTAGGACTATTGAGTGGCACCAAGAAAGAGGGTAGTAGCCTTCAGAGAATATCCGGTTGAAATATATCAGCAATGAGTTCAGAGCTTTCTTCTTTAGGTGTTTGAGCATGATATAGTGTATTCCATCAGACCCTGGTGCACTATTAGCTGACCCTGTTTAAGGAGCTCTCTAGTTCGAGTAGTGTAAAAGGTCGATTATATGGAAGAGATGCCGTTGTATTAAAGGCAAGCTTATGTTTTTCTGCTTTGGCTTTTATCTGTTTAAAGGCTGACTCATATGCAGATGTGGCAGAGATTTCAGAAAAGGATTTGGCTAGGGCGTTTGCAATTTATATTGCAGAGGAGTAATTTTTACTCTTCTAACTTATAATAGGTGTTGATTCTGGATGGGATTTACCGTTCAGCGTTTTAATTTTGTTCCAGATTTTTCTGCTCTCTGTATTTTTATTAATGGTGGAAGCAAACCGGATCCAAGAATCTTTTTTCTGCACATAATATGCCTTAGCTTTACGTTTCTTAAAATTTATCAGGTTGTCAGTTGTTGGGTTCTTGCGAAATAGATTCAGTGCTTTATTCTGTTCTTTTTTGGCATTGCAGCATGCATCATTCCAGCAGACATTGGCATATCTATGAGGACCAACTGTGGTTTTGGGTATAGAGCAAGTTGCAGCTGTTTTTATCTGTGCAGTAATGTGGTCAGTAAAATCATCTATAGGCTGACTTTTGTTGACTTGATCATCAAAGGAAATTGCAGTGGCGAACTTGTTCCAATCTGCCTTGTTAAATTTCCATTTTACGTGGCTGGTTATATGTGAGGTTCTATTTGCTTGCAATTTGCAAATGATCGGATAATGATCACTATTCAGTGGGTTACTTAAAACTAACCACTGAATAAGTGGGAACAGTTTTGGAGAACATATTGATAGATCTATGCTAGTAGATACTCTGGTGGGAAAGTGGAAATAAGTGTTAGCACCAGTATTTAATGAAGTGAGATTCTGATTGTCAAGAACTGTTTCAATGAGTTTTCCTCGTTTGTCTATCTTGGGAGATCCCCACATAGGATGGTGCCCATTGAAATCCCCTAGCAGAATGAAAGGAGATGGAAGCTGCTTTATAAGATCGTCCAGCTCTTTTACAGTAAATTCTTTGTTTGGGGAGAGGTTATGGTTAGCATAAAACTCAAAACAGTATGTACTGCTACAGCCTCTAATGTGGTCTGTAGAGGGATCTGTTTGGTAGGAATCTTGTTGTCAATAAGTATGGCTACGCTCCTATTGTTGAGTTAGTGCTGCTTCTGTCTTCTTGGTAGATACTATAGTTTTTAATCACTAAAGTCACCTGTAGAGTTACATTGGTTTCTTGCAGGCAGATGATAACTGGATTATGCTGTTTGATGATAAATATCAAAAATATTGCTTCATAGACCTCTGCAGTTCCATTGTATAATGTTCTGCATTATTTAGTTTTAGAGGTTGTAAATGGTACTGTCTGTTTTTTGTATCGAGCTTGTTTGAATCGATCTAGTTTCATCCTTTCTTTTTTTCCGGAAGGCAGGATGCCCAATGTCCATGTCGTCTTCTGCGTGTAAATCTAAAATGGCCTCTTCTTGCAGGGTACCAGAATCTATATCCATATTTCCTGAGCATGATTGGTCTGCAGTGTTTGATGCTGATGCTTTCAATTTTGTAGTTTCTGGCAAAGTATCAGTTGCAGTTGGTGGCACTGTTAGTGGAGTATTTCTAGCGCAAGTTACTTTACATTGTTCTGTAGATGGTGGTTGTGGGGACGAAAGCACTGATCGAGCCCAATCGGCAATTGAAATGGATGGGGATACTGTGACTGCCGTTTGTGTACCAGTTAATTGATATTTTTTGGTTGCTGCAGCATAGGTAATTTTTGGCATGTTGTGAGCATAACTGGCTTCCTAGCTTCTTGGTAGGTGACCTTTTTTTCAACTTTATATTTTTGGATGTTTTTTCCTAACCTCCAGAGTTCACATGCTTTTGAATACGCTGGGTGGTGGCCTTTACAATTTGGGCATTTGGCATTTCTGCTGTGCAGTCTGTTTGTGAATGAGCTTTAGAGCCATAGTTCGGGCAGGTGGAGCTTCTCGACATACTGTTTGTGCATGTCCAAATTTTTGACATTTGAAACATCTGATTGGATTGGGAATGTAGGGACGTACTCGGCAGTTAAAGTATCTGGCTTTCACACATGATGGTAAGGTTGGCGTACTGAACATTAGAATAATGGTCCTAGTGGGAACAAGTTCACCATCTTTTCTTAACATTATTCATTTGGCATGAACAACTTTTTGCTCTTGTAATTCTTCTACTATCTCATCTTCAGCGACATTCATCAGATCCCACTCTGCTATTACTCCTTTGGAGCTATTTAATGTGGGGTGACCTGTACAGGTATTCTGCCAAAAGTTGACAATTTTAGTAGAGCCTGAGAATGCTGATGTTTAGTTGTTTCAACTAGTAGATCTCCAGAACGTAATATTTTCACCATTTTCGGTGAACCAGCCACGCTTTCTAAACATTTCTAATTAGAAATGGTGAAAGGGCACTCATAGGTTTGGATGAAAGAGAATGCAAAATGAGGAATGCTGGATATTCCTGTTCATTCTCATTTTTGCATAGTCTCTTAGATTGGGATGTGCCACGTTCGGTTTCATTAATGTCATGACACGAGCATGTGGGCTCAAGTGCTGAATAGTTGTCGCAATCCATGGTTGCTCCTTTTAGCCCCAGAGGATAACTTTTCCCCCAGGTTACCGGCCCCACCACATGGAGGCAGGAGCGGTGCCACCAGTTGCAGTATCATCTTCAGTGACCAAGCGAGAAGAGATTAGTGGTTAGTTTGTTATGTGGGTTAGTTCTATATACAGGAAAAAGAAAGGTACCTTTCCTTTCTTTTGAAAAGCTTACTTCTTTATTGGGAAGAGCAGAAAATAAATAACTTAGTAAACAAAAACTTAAATTCTCTGAAAACAGCTAATTTTAGAGAAGGCATATCATTAAGGCATATCCATAAGGGAAGGCATATCCATAAGGCTTATCATTCTTTCAGTACCGATGTTTTCTTCAACAGTATCATTATCATCGTTATCACTCCTGTTATCTTCATTTTTATTCATTACCATGTCACAGATTTCGCTGTCTGTTAGTCTGAGGGTAACTGCAGCATCATCATCAATAGGCAGGCAATCTTTTACTGCATACTAATCCAACAGCTGGGCCTCAGGACGTGACAAACCTTTAACAAAATTCATCAAGTCATCCACAGTTTTCTTCTCTCTTGACACCCAAGTCCAATGAAATCATGTTCTTGTTCATGATCATCATCAGAGAGTGATTTTTTCCATAAATTATGCCACCATGTTTTAAACTGCCTTCATGAACCCTGTCCCAGGCTGTTGCAGCAATCCAGATTTTGATATTAAAATGTCTTTATTCTAACACCCTTGTTGCATTCTATGCATGAATTCAATTCTTATAGATTGCATTGAATGACCTCAGTATTCCTTGACCCATTGGCTGGATCAAGGATGTACCAGTTAGATGGCAGATATCGGTAAACACTTTATCTTTGATAAGAAACTGCGTCAGGATGTGCCACACAATTATCGAGAAATTGCATTATCTTGCTGTCACTCAGAAGCCCTGAAGATGTACAGTGTGCTTTAGCCTCAGGTATAAATGGTTTTCAAACGAAACTAGGGAAGATTGGTTTGGTAATCCATGCCCGTTTGTTTGACATATAAATAACTGGAAAGACACTCCCCCTTTGAAAGCTCTTGAATTTTTGCTTTTACCAGTAACAGGTCACATAAAATGAAAGCAGTTTCATTTTATTTCATTTGCACAACCTATAACTGTTATCCTTTCTTTTGAGTCTTTAAACCCACTGGGTGCTGATTCCTTGAGTGCAACAAAAATTTTTCTAGGAATGTATCTCCAGTATAAAGAAGTCTCATCAGCACTATAAACTTGATCAAATGTGCCTCTACAGCATCATAATCAGCTGATTTTTTTTTTCTTTTTTTTTCACCCCACGCTGCCAAGATACAAAGACCATTACGTTTCTTAAATTTTGCTTACCAGCCTGATATATACTCACAGGGTGTTGTGCGTAGCTGTTCGTGGAAAAGTTTTTCCTGGGCCATGATAATAGAATGATTGAGAGGGTATTTTTTGCTTGAGCACTGTTGGATCCATTCCATTAACACTTTGTCTATTTCTGCATTCTTTGTCTGGTGCAGCATTTCCCAAACTTTTTTTTAGTCATAACCACTTTTTGTCTTACAATATATTTGCAGAACACTTAAGGAAGACATGTTTAGCAGGATCAAAAGAACTGTTTGCTAATATTTTATTACATACGATGCTCTGTGAATCAGAAGCATCTTTAATTCCAACACATGTAAAACCGAAATGCAAGTAACTGTCAATTATACTTTCGTTTTGGTTTTTTATTAGTTGGGTACTGTTTTTTCACTTCGGATTTTTGGGGAAAAAAGGCTGTGATCATTCATCCTCACTTTGAAGTGTGACAATATTGTGTCCGTTTTCATTGACTACAGTTGCAATACCAGAAGTATTTGCTACTTGCTTTAAAGTTCCTTTTTTCAACCGCAAGTCCATGGTCATTTATTTTAATAATAATATTTCGAAATACTGATAATTATCAAAAAAATTATGCAAGGAAGTGAGTTTAGTTATGATATCAGTTCGCTTCCCCCTCTCCTTCAGCTTGTGTACTCCAGGATAAATCGCATATGAATGGCATAATGGATCACTACCTTGCTACTTTTTCGTAGATATCATTACCTCTACACATATTTCTCTAGGCAAAAGCCCGCCAAAATAATGTGTTCTGCAGTCTATTTGATTATTAGTCTATGCCAGTATAATAATAACCGAGAGAAAAAATAAATAAATGTTAAAAATTATAATGATACAAAAGTAGTGTATGCTACGAATATGCAAAATTTATATATTTATTATTTATTTATATTTGATTATTAATTAAGATTTTTCATGGAACACTTGTTCACATCTCGCAAACACAAGTGTTACAAGGAACACAGTTTTGGAAATGCTGGTCTGATGCAATGTCTTCCTGAGTTCCATTAACTCGGGTATATCACTATAAAATTTTGACAGTTTTACTTTCTGTTTGATCAAATCACAGATGAACGTAGATGAACCGATGCCGCACTCATCGCACAAAAACTTGACTGATGCCCCTTTGTCCAGACAATTTAGTAACTCTACCTTATTCTTAATGTTTAGAGACAGAGGTTTTTCCCAGAGATTTTTCTGCATGCCGTCTTAACATAATGTCTATTTGTATAAGTGAACAGAGTTAAAAACTACAGTAGTCAGAATTTTTAAAAAGTATTTTTTAAAAATAACTTATATTAATATTCTTAGGACTTTTAAAGCAGTTTCTTTTTCTTTCAGTCGTGTTCGATGTTGCCAGTGCGTATGCCGTCAGTCAGTTATTTTTAGTTCTTAAATGGGAAGTGATTGCAGATTCTCAGACTCACAAATTTACAGATAACAAATTTTCTTTCAGTTATCTATAAAATAGTGTATAATAAAATTACCATTTGGCACCTCTCTACAAAGTTGTGCCCTGGGCACATGCCCCAGTTGTCCTGCCCGCACTATGGCTCTGTATATACAGTATATGTGTATATGACTAAGTTACCGTATTTCCCCATGTATAAGATGCACCTTAATTTTAGGGCCCGAAATTTGAAAAAAAAATGTATTACATAAAGTTATTGAACTCAAGTTATTCCTCATCAAATTCATACAACTCCTCATCACTGTCAAAACTCCCATCCATTAGCATGTCCTCATCAATGTCTGATGACGAATCGCTGTCTTCATATATTGCCTCGTCCTCAGTTCCCTCTATGGCATTTGAAATGCCACACTTCTAAAATGACTTGACAACGATCTCAAACTTGATATTATCCCAGGATCTTTTCACCCAGGTACAAACTTCTCCTATAGTTGGTTTCTTCACTGGTGGTGTCAAATTGTCCCCAGAAGACTTCATCCATTGGTTCCATTAGTCTCGGTTTGTTAATGCTGACATAAAGTGGTTGGAGTTGGGATGTCAAGCCTCCAGGTATAACGGCAGGTTTTGTTTTTTGCTCTGCAGCAATCTTCTTTGTGTTTTTGTTATGTGTGCCCTGAACTGATCAAGCACCAGTAGGGCAGGTTTGCGTAAGAGCCCACCTGGTCTCCTGCTCCAAAATTTCTCAAACCAGATCTTCATCCCTTCCTGATCCATTCAACCCTTGTCATGAACGTGGACAATCAATCCTCGAGGAATGTCTTCTTTTAGTATTGTTTTGCGTTTGAAAATCAGCATAGGAGGCAGCTTGGTTCCTTCGACAACAAGCTAGAACAACTGTATAATGGCTCTTTTCATGTCCACTTGTCTTCACAGTTACAGTTTTCACTCCCTTCTTATCAACAGTTCTGTTGCTTGGGACACCACATTGAAGGGAGACTTCGTCCATATTTGCAATCTGTCCCAACTCAAACTGATGTGTCTTCCGACATTGAATGACAAAACGATGAAATTCAAGGACCTTCTTCTCATAGCTTTCAGGCATCTTTTGGGCAAGTCTGGTGCGTTACGCATGCTTAGTCCATTCCGTTTCATGAACCTGAAGCACCAATTGTGTCCTCCTCTGAAATCAGTAACTTCTTTTTCGTCAGTAATTCTTCTTCCCTCATGCTGAGCCATCTTTGTGGACACAGGAATTCCAATTGCCCTCAATTTAGATTGCCCCCGATTTAGAGAGGGAATTCAATTCCCTCTCTAAATCTGGTCATTTTGCTGACTTGCCTCTCATGACCTTCTTCTGCCGTGGTGTTTTCAGTAGGGTTCCTTCTTCCCGTAGCCAGTCTCGGATTGTTTTCTCAGTTGGAGGAGGACCAAACTTACGTTCAGCAGCACGATTTCCATTCACTTTTGCAAACTGGATCACTTTTAACTTGAATTCAGGACTGTACAAAAATATTTTCTGAGCCATTTCTGGGCAGAACGTGGCAAAACGTAACCTAATATACCGGTAACAAGTGCGAAACGATGAGCGCAAAGACAACAAGCGCGAAAAATCGGGAAATGCAAGTAAAAAAATCTACAACCGCTGTATAAGACGCACCCAGTTTTTAGACCCCAAATTTTTTAAAAAAAGGGTGCGATACATGGGGAAATACGGTAATATAAAATTTGTTTAAAAGACTTTCTAAGATATTGAGCAAAATTACCGATTAAATATTTCATCTTATTGGTTTACGGAACTTCAGATACAGGATAGCCAGATAAATGGTCCCACACTGTGTATGTATAATATACAGTGCCATCATGGTGTAGTGAGCATCCAAGCAAATGCCTGGGGCACCTTCGACATCATGCAGATTACTTAATTTTATGGGTAATCCATATGCCCTGGGGAAACCCTTGATTTGCCTAGGACACAAAAACATCTCACAAGGACATTGATTATATGTATTATGGACTGTATGCAGTTGAGATTTATGAATTTCACACCGTGAGAAATGCTACATCAGACATTTGCAAATAAACATAATGACAGCATGTAATGCATAGAAATAAATGCAAACATGGATGGTACGCTTCATGATGATAATCACATCATGAAATGTAACATACATCCATTTAACATCCATTCTCATCTTTTAATGGCACAAAAGGTGATAACGTTGTATACATTGGCACTAAATATTAAGTGTAGGAGATCTGTGAATTTATTAAAGTACAGGTCAATGCTGAAAAAAAAATAGCGAGTTAGGGTTAAATTTGAAAATGTCTGCAATCCTGCCCAGACACAATTGAAGGGAGTATATGATAAGTGCCTTGTCAATCAATTTGGCTCTGGAGAGATTGTGCATGGCTCATGAAGTAGAATTTTTCTCAATGTGGTCTGTGCTTGTTAACAGGAGAGATTGCTTCTACAGGGATGGGATACACTTAAAGAAGGGGTGCAAGAATATTTGCTGATGCTATCGAGGCAATGTTAGGTTATTCGGAAAACTACTAGCTTGGGGGGGGGGGTTCACAGATTAATAGATTAACAGTAGCCGCAGGCAAAGGTGGAAATGATTCTTGTACTGCTTCTATTGGAATGAGTAGCAGTCCAGAAAGCCAGTTGCTCTGGATTTCAGGAACTTCTGGGGGTCACGAAACAAGTAAATACATGGGCTTTGTTAGAGTAACTAAGAGTAAAAAAAAAAGGTGCATGTATACTTGCATGAACACCAATTTTATGAATATAGTAAATAAATTTGATGAATTTGAGTTGCTGATGTTGTTGTGATATCAGAGACATGGTGTCATACAGAGATAAGGAATGCAGATTTGGAATTTGGGTTGTACAATGTGTACAGAAAGCAAAGATAGGATAGGAAGGGAGGAGGGGTTATACTGTTAGTTAAGAAACACATAAAATCTAAGGAAGTGCATCCAGTTGACATAAATGGATAGTGCCATATTGAGTCAGTTTGGTGTGTCATTAGCACTGGGAAAACAAATATGAGGGTAGTAGTTTATTATATGCCTAATGACTGATGAGTACAATGAATTCTCCCTCTTGCTCAGAATAATAGCCTGAGAGGGCATAAATTCAAATTGAGGAAAGGCAGTTGTAGGATAGATATGCGAAAGTTTGCCTTTAGCCAGAAGATGGTTGATTGCTGGAACAAACTTCCATCTCTCTCTCTCTCTCTCTCTCTCTCTCTCTCTCTCTCTCTCTCTCTAGTAGAAGTTGACACTTTAAATAGATTCAAGGCAGAACTAGACAAACATTTGCACTAAGCGGATGGGTGAAGTGAAAAGAATTTTTTTTTTTAATTGGCTGATTCTATTTAAACTTGCTTTCTTGCATCATGTGCCTTTACTAATGCTAATCAACAATTACTTCCCACATATAGACTGAAACTTGTGGGTTGGTCACTTGCAGCATGTTACAGAGGGAACAAGAGGGAGCAACACTCTTGATCTGATTATTAGCAGTGATTAGTTATGCATTAACAATTTACAGATAGAGGAACCACTAGGTGGCAGTGATCACAGTGTACTCATGTGGGATATACTTAAAAGATGTTTTTTTTTGCAGCAGCAGCTGGAGATTAGGCATCTGCGAAGTGATCTGTATAAGGCCTTGAATGGGTTGAGCACGCTGAATTCTACTGGGATTCTTCCACTTGTTCATATTACGAACCTAAGGTTAATTGCTGGAACAAACTTCCATCTGTCGTTGTGGAAGTTGATCGGTTAAATATGTTAAAGAAGGAAATGGACAAACGTTTAGGGGAAATGGTTGTGTGAATTTTATTTTATTTATTTATTTATTTTTTTGATTATGCTGCAAAAGTTCCTCTGCTTGCTTTTTTGCATGACATTCCACTATTATTATAAGCCAGAATATCACCAATAGATCAACAATCGAGAATATCACCAGTGGAGTGACGGAATCCATACTGGCGATCATTGATCAGACGGAAGGTTTCTAGGTAGTTTAAGAGTTGGTGGTTAATTGATTTCTCCATTACTTTAGAAAGAGCAGAAGTAATTGCAATGGGACGATAATTGGATGGGAGGGACTTATTACCCTTTTTGGGAACTGGCTGGATATGAACAAATTTCCAGGCAAAAGGAAAAACACCTTTGGAATAAGAAAGTGAAAAAAGGCGACAAAGATTAGGAGTAAGTTCAGAAGCACAGGTTTTGAGAACAAGCGGAGAAATACCATTGGGACCTGGAGCTTTCTTAGCATCAAGATTCGTCAAAATCCTTCTGTCATTCTTTTGATGGAAGACAACAGGAGGCATTGAATGGAGCATTTTGGGAAAGGTGGGAGGTGTTTTACCAAGATCATTACTATATGAGTTGGAAGAAAAATGTAATGCTAGCAATTCAGCTTTATCCTTGGCTGAAATAAATAAATTTTCTGTTTATAATCCGGCACGACAACCAAGTCAGTAGAGTTAACAAAGACCCATCTCATTTTGACAGATGTTGGAGCAGAGATGGGCAAAAGTTGCGACCAATAGATTTGGCAAGAGACCAGAATGCTCGGCTGCCATGAGGGCAAGAAGCAAGTTTTCTACTCTTGACCTGTTCAAAATATAGTTTGTACTGATTAATAGCTGCTTTCCAATTGTTGCAAGCATTGGTGTAGGCAAAAAATGAAACTGAAGAATTGGAAACAAGCCAGTTATGATATGCAGTGTTCTACTCTTGTTAGCATTAGCAAGGGCGTATGAAGCAAGAAAGCAAGTTTCTATAGCATTAGCCAAAAAAAGAAAAAAAAACCTTTATTTCACCCATCCACTCGCTCCAAATGTTTGTCAAATTCTGCCTTGAATCTATTTAAGCTATCAACTTCTACAATGACAGATGGAAGTTTGTTCCACCAATCAACCACCTGCTGGCCAAAGGCAAACTTCTGCACATCTATCCTACAACTGTCTTTCCTCAAATTGAATTTATGCCTTCTCAGACGATTTTTCTGAGCAAGAGGAAAAATCCCATGTGCATTGATCATGCTGAAACCATTCAAGGCTTTATACACTTCAATCAGATCATCTCGCAGGTGCCTAGTCTCCAGACACTGTAATTTGCAAAACTTAAGAAGCCTTTCTTCGTAAGAGAAACCCTTTATTCTATTCACTAATCTTGTTGCCCTTCTCTGTACTGGTTTCAACAGCTCTACCTCCTTAAAATGAGGCCTCCACACCTGTATACAATACTCAAGGTGCGGCCCGACCATCCCCTTATACAAGGGGATAATCACCTCCTTATCCCTTCTAAAAAATTTCTTGTATATCATTGACAAGGCACCATGAGCTACTCTTGCAGACTGTCTGCACTGCTCAGTAAACTTCATATCTGTCTACACAATCACCCCCAGGTCCTTTCATTCTCTACCACTGTCAGTGTGGTACCACAGAGGTGATACCAAGTCAGTAGAGTTTACAGTCAATCGTCATACAAATCTTTATCGTATTTAGTAGTCATGGGCTTGAACTCTGATCCATCAAAGGAACGCGTGCTTTACTGCTTTCCGTATGTAGTATTTTACATTTGTCAATGTTAAACTTCGTGTGCCATCTCTCAGTCCATCTGCTCAACTTTTTCTAGATCCTGTTGCAGCAGTGTATTGTCATTAGTGTCATTGAAAACACTTCCAACCTCGTATCATTTGCAAACTTGGATATTAAGCCTGATATACGCTCATCGATATCATTTATAAATACAGAAAACAACAATGGACCCAACACTGAACCCTGAGGGACTCGAGTAATAACATTAGTCCACAAACAGCATTGCCCATTGATTACCACTATCTGTCTTCTCCCACTCAACCATCCCTTTATCCATAGCAGCAATTTGCCTCCAATGCCACACTGCTCCAATTTGTGCAGCAGTCTTCCATGTGCAACAGTATCAAATACTTTTCTAAGATCCAAATATATGATATCAATGTTATTCTTTTCATCCAGTTCCTTTGTGACTACATCCTAGTATCCAATCAAATTAGTCAGACAAGACTTCCCCTTAACAAACCCATGCTGTGTCCAAGCTATAACTGAAGTCTTGTCTAGATGATCCTGCAATGCTTCTTTCACCAGTGCCTCCATTAATTTCCCTTGAACAGAAGTTAAATTAACTTGTCTGTAATTACCTGTGTCTCCCTTTGATCCTCCTTCGTTGATTGGGGTCATATTTGCACATCTCCAGTCCATGGGTACCTCTCCTGAGTCCAGGGACGCTGTCATAATTATGGCTAAGGATTTGCTTCCTTCCTTTGCCTCCTCCTTTAATATAACTGGATAGATTCCATTCACGCCAGGTGCCTTTCTTGTGGTTATCTTCGACAATTTCTCCTCCACTTTACTCTCAGTTATTACAAGATTATCTATCTTTCTCTTCTTTTTTTTTTTTTTTTGTAGTTGTTGGCGCATCGGCTTCTGTGGCCATAATGCACCTCCCAAGGTTTTGGCAGTACTTTGATCCAAGCCCAAAGCGGGATTTGAACCCGCGACCTTTGGGTTGCTAGGCAGGTACTTTACCGCCCGGTTGGCATCTATCTTACTGCCAGAGTTAAATACACCTGTGGCATTCCCCTCCCTGAATAACTCATCATGTTTAATAAGCTTCTGGGCTCCACATTCCAACAGAATTCCTCTTGTGAAAACAGATGCAAAATATTCATTCAGTTTGTCAGCTACATGAGCAGAATCATCAACAATTGAACTAGTGATATCAATTGGCCCAATCCGATCCATCCCCTTCCTTCCAAAGATTACATAAGTAAAAAGTCATTAGTCTTTTTCTTTGCATCGTTTGAAAAATATTTCTCGTAATCTGCTTTTGCTTTCCTAACCTGCTTTGTAACTTGATTACAGACTATCTTGTATCCACCGTAGGATCTGTCTCGTGATAATTTATATGAATCGCTTATACGGGTGACTCCCGCTTAATGCTGATAATACAACTCACATATGTATTTGTGAGTTGCGGTCGGTGCCATAAGATATTTCCTAATAAATAAACGGAGAGGGCGCTGACTCTCTTTAAAAATTACAGATGTCAGTTGCAGGCTCCGAAAAAAACGATAAGTGTTTGCCTTTTTATTTACATAGTTGTTATTTTATATTGTACTTAATACGTAGTCTTATAGTTATAGTTACGCTGGTTATTTTTATTTTAATTTAGATAAACAGTTTTTGTAGATATACGTAATACATACGTAAAACCGTTATTTCGTTTGAATCTTGCAGCCATTGTTTTGAATATAGTGGTAGGGAATTCAAATTTTTTAATTGAGGTAGTTAGGTAGCTCTAACGTATAATTTAGAGTAATACGCTTCACTGTGTCTATTAGATAGCATAGTATTGACATTTAATTAATTTAATTTATTGATTTTATTAATTTAAAGTATTATGCCCCAAACTAGAGCAGCAAAGCAACGGGCACAAAGTGGCAGGAGTACTGTGACTTGAGGGAGAACTGAGGGGGCCGATTCTCCGACGCATCACAGCCTAAAAAAATGTGCAACTTGTGGAATGTTTGCCGAACTCTCTGGAACGGAACATGATATTGCCATGGGGGATGTCTTTGTGTGTGCGCGATGTAAGGAGTGTAAGGAAATCAGGTGACAACTCAGCATTGTTATGGGCCTGTATGAGAGTTTGAAGGAGAGTGTGGATGCCCTCGAAAGATAGGTGGAACAGGACCGGGGTATGTCTGCCAGGGGCAAAGGTTGATGATGTTGTAGCGGATATCATCTTTTAAGGGCACAAAAGGTGATATAGTTGTACACATTGGCACTAATGATATTAGGAGTAGGAGACCGGCAGAATTACTTAACAAAATTCTGCCCAGACACGATAGAAGGGAGTATATGATAAGAGCCTTGTTGATCAATTCGGCCCTGGAAAGAATGTGCAAGGCTCAAGGGGTAGAATTTTTTTTAGCCTGGACTGTACTTGTTAACAGGAGAGACTGCTTCTATAGGGATGGGATACACTTAAATAGAAAGGGTGCAAGAATATTTGCTGATGCTATCGAGGCAGTGTTAGCTGGGTCGGAAAACTGATAGCTTGGGGAGATACAAGGACTAATAGTTTAACAGTAGGCAGAGGTGAAGGTGATTCTTGCACAACTTCTATTAGAATAAGTAGCGACCTGGAAGGTGGGGTGTTGGGGGTTTCAGGGGCGGATGGCAGTCATCCTGAAATAGGTGGGTATAGGGGATGTGTAAAGGTAACTAAGAATAGGAGTAGGAGCATGTATGCTTGCATGTATACCAATGCTAGAAGTATAGTAAATGAATTTGATGAATTTGAAGTGTTGGTCAAGACATCAAAGGCGGATATTGTTGGGATAGCAGAGACGTGGTGTCACACAGATATAAGGAATCCTGAACTGGAATTTGGGGAGTACAATGTGTACAGAAAGGATAGACAGGATAGAAAGGGAGGTGATATTATGCTGTTAATTAAGAAAAACATAAAATCAAAAGAAGTGCATCCAGTTGATATAGATGAACAGTGCACTGTTTGGTCAGTTTGGTGTGACATAAGCACTGCGAAAGCAAAAATAAGAGTAGGAGTGTGTTTTAGGCCTAATGACTCGAATGAGTACAATGAACAGTTGTACAGAGAAATAGAGTGGGCTAGTAAATCGGAATGTCTGATAATGGAAGATTTTAACTTCCCAGATATTGACTGGAACTTGTGGGTTGGTCACTCACACACTAGTCAGACTTTTGTGGATTTATTGGATGATTGTTTTCTGCACCAGCATGTTCGAGAGGCAACCAGAGAAAGTAATACTCTTGATCTGGTTATCAGCAGTGATCATTCGTGTATTAAGAATTTGCAGATAAAGGAACCACTAGGTGGCAGCGATCACAGTGTACTGATGTGGGATTTCTTAAAGATTTAATTACCATCAGGGGTAAAGGAAAGGGTTTTTGCTTCCGTAAAGGTGAGTACAGTGCTCTCCGGCAGATTACGAGAAATCCTTGGCAAAAGATGCTAAGAAAAACAGCAAGGATTTCTTTACTTATATAAACTCTAAAAGGAAGGGTGTGAATCTGATTGGTTCGACTGTTGATGATCCTGCTCAGATAGCAAACAAACTGAATGAGTATTTTGTATCTACATTCACACATGAGGAATTATTAAGGTTTGAAAATGGCAGAAGGTTATCAAATTGTAGCAGGATACTTAAAGATTTTGGAATAACTGAAAGCAAAGTGGAGGAGAAATTGTTGAAGTTAAACATAAGAAAAGCACCTGGGGTGGATGGGATCTATCCAGTTATATTAAAGGAGCCGGCAAAGCAACTAAGCAAACTCTTAGCCATAATTATGAGAGGGCCCTTGGACTCAGGGGAGGTTCCCACGGACTGGAGATGTGCAGATGTATCCCCAGTTCACAAAGGGGGGATCGAAGGGTGACACGAGTAATTACAGTCCGGTTAGTTTAACTTCTGTTCCGTGTAAAATAATGGAGTCACTGGTTAAAGATGCATTGCTGGATCATCTAGACAAGACTGCAATAATAATTCAGACACAGAATGGGTTTGTTAAGGGAAAGTCTTGTCTGACAAATTTGATAGGATATTATGATGTGGTTACAAAGGAATTGGATGCAAAAAATAATTTTGATATCATATATTTGGATTTCAGGAAAGCTTTTGACACTGTTGTGCATGGAAGACTACTGTACAAATTGGAGCAGAATGGTATTAAGGGTAAGTTGCTACAATGGATAAAAGGATGGTTTAGTGGGACAAGACAGAGGGTGGTAATCAATGGGTGCTGCTCTTCATGGACTAATGTTATTAGTGGAGTCCCACAGGGTGCGGTGTTAGGTCCACTGTTGTTTTGTATATTTATCAATGATATTGATGAAGGTATATCAGGCTTAATGTCAAAGTTTGCAGATGACACAGAAGGTTGGCAGGGTTGTTAATGACAGTAATGGCAGTGTGCTAGTGCAACAGGATCTAGATAATTTGGGCAGATGGGCTAAGAAGTGGCAACTGAAGTTTAACCTTGACAAATGCAAAGTACTGCATATGGGTAGAAGTAACCCCAGAGAAATGTACCAACTGTGTGGTACTAAACTTAAGGTGGTAGAAAATGAAAAAGACCTGGGAGTGATTGTGCAATTAGATATGAAGTTTTCTGAGCAATGCAAACAGGCTGCCAGGGCAGGGAAAAGGAAGTGATTATCCCTCTGTATAAGGCAATGGTCAGGCCACGCACGCCTTGAGTACTGCGTACAGGTCTGGAGGCCTCATTTTAGGAAGGATGTATATTTACTTGAGCGTGTACATAGAAGGGCAACAAGATTGGTGAGGGGAATGAAGGGATCCTCTTTCCAAGAGAGGCTTAAGTTCTGCAAATTGCAGTGGCTGGAGAATAGGCACCTGCGCGGTGATCTGATTGAGGTATATAAGGCCTTGAATGGGTTGAGCATGCTGAATTCTGATGGAATCCTTCCACTTGTTCAGATTACGAACCTAAGGGGGCATAAATTCAAATTAAGAAAAGACAGTTGTAGAATAGATGTGCCGAAATTTGCCTTTAGCCAGCTGGTGGTTAATTGCTGGAACAAACTTCCATCTGTCATTGTGGAAGTTGATAGGTTGAATAAATTTAAGGAGGAACTGGACAGGCATTTGGAGGTAATGGTGTGATTTTTTTTTTTTTTTTTTGGCTGATGCTGCATAAGCTCATACACTTGCTTTCTTGCATCACATTCCACTACTACTAGTACGGTAGTGAAAAGATGCACAAATGTTGATAAAAATATTTAATATTCAAATATTTACATATAAAATATTCTGCGTTACATAAGTATATAATTATGTGATAACTACTTCATCATTATCAGCCTCAACCATTTTCAATCCACTGCTGGATGAAAACCTCTCCAGCAACTTTCTTGTTCCTTCTGTTTTGTGCAATAGCCATCTAATTACTACCCACAAACCCATGAATTTCATCTGTTTATTTCTGTCGTTGTCTTCCATGTTTTCTTCTAGCTAATCATAGGTACTATTATGCTATTTTCCTCCTCCATCTGTCATCATTTCTTTGAGCTAAGTGTCCTGCCCAAGACCATTTTAGTTCTTTAGTTTTGATAAGAATGTCCTTTACTTGAGTTTGCTGCGTAATCCATGTGTTTCTCTTCTTAACTAACAATGTAATTCCCAATATAATTCGTTCCATTCTTCGATGTGTAGTAGTTCTCAACTTCTCTTCCATTCTTTTGGTGAGTGACCAAGTTTCACTTCCATAAGTCATGGTGGGGAGTATACATTGGATTATTATTTTTTTAATTTTAAGATAAGTTGGGATATTGCTCCTTAGTAAGTGATTATATTTCCTGAATGTTCTCCATCCAAAATTTTACTCTTCTCTTGACTTCCATCCATTTTATCATTATTACAGCTAAGGTCTTGTCCCAGATAAGTATATGACTCCACCTTTTCAATTACTGCTCCTTCAATCATTATATCCCTTTCTGTGGCATACTTGTTCATCATTACTTTTGTTTTAGCCATATTCATCTTTAGTCCAAAATCCTTACTAACTCCTCATAACTGACTAAGATTTTCCTCTAATTCTATAGGTTTGTGGCTTATGACCACAATGTCATCTGCAAAACGTAAATGGTTTAGGTGATCTCCATTCACATTGACTCCTTTCTGCGACCAGTCTAATCTTCCTAAAGCTTCCTGAAGCGCAGCAGTTAACAACTTCGGAGATATTGTCTTCTTGTCGAACTCCTTTCTCGATTTTAAAATTACTACTGTCTTTGTCTAGTCTAATAAAGGAGGTAGCTTTCTCGTATATTTTCTTCAAAATCATAATATATGGCGTATCTATGCCTTGTCTTTGCAGTGCCCGAAACATGGGGTATCTATGCCTTGTCTTTCCAGTGCCCGAAACATTGCCTTATGCTGTATAGAGTCAAATGCCTTTTTTATAATCCACTAATGCTAGGCATAATGGTGTTTTATATTCATTTGCTTTCCCCCATTAGCTGTGACATTACGTGAAGGAGATCCATAGTTGAGAATCCTGTCCTAAAGCTAGCTTGCTCTTTTGGTTGATTTTCATCAAGTATTCTTTCTAATCTGTTAGTAATGACCTTTGTGAAAAACTTGTAGATGTGGGATAACAAACTAATTGGTCCATAATTTTCAATTTCTGATTTTACTCGTTTCTTATGCAGCAAAACTATGATTATTCCACTCCTTAGGCATCACACCTTTTCTAATGCATTTTGTGAAGACTCTTGCCAGTTTTTCTGTCATGTCTCTTCCTCCCAATGTTAACAACTCTTCTTCATCTTCCCCCGGGGCTTTCTGATTCTTCATTTTCTTCACGCATGTTCTACCTCATCAGGAAGAATATCAGTTATGGCATATGTGTTACTAAAATGCGATCCATCTTCCCTACTGCTGGCATCATTCCCTCACTCTTTGTATAACTGTTTATAGTAGTCTTCTGCTATTTATAAGTACACCATTGCTATTCTTCAGTTTCAGTATCATTTGTCTTTCTGTATTACTGCTCATGGCTGCTGATTTAAATCCTTTGTTTTCCCTTAATGCTTGTTCTACTTTTCTTGTGTTATATTTTCTTATGTCATCTCTGATTCTCTTTCTAATGGCTTTGCATAACTCAGTATACTCAATTTTCTCCTTGTTAGTGTTTTTCTTGCTCTTCATTTGTTCTCTTTGGTTCATCATCACAAGTGTTTCTGTATTAATTTTTTCTTTTTTGGGTTTCTTTTTATATATAGGTTTATTGGGCTTTATCACTTGCAGAAAGTTGTAATATTCCTTGTCGATATCTTTGTCCTGAATAGTCTGCAAAAGCTCAAACTTGTTCCTAAGTTCCAATAAATAATGCTTTTTCTCCTCTTCTGTTATCTCAAAGATCTTAGTATTATTTACTTGAGTCAATTTTTTTCTTTCTTTCCTTACATCTATATCAGTTGTGCATCTTACTATTCTGTGATCACTTCCAACATATACCTTGTTCAGAACAGTAAAATCATTCACGATATGTCCTGTGTTATTGAGGATGAAGTCGATTTGATTAATTGTTAATCCATTTGGACTCTTCCATGTCCACTTTCTGTTCACCCTTTTCTGGAAAAAGTGTTCATTGCTGAAATTCGTCGAGATTCTGCAAATTCCACAAGTCTTTCACTTATTACAAATTTTCCTATAGTTCTCCTTTCTGTGCTGTTTTGTTTCTTTCCAACCTTAGCATTGAAGTCCATAATGATAGTGTAGTGAGTTTTCTGTTCATCTAGGAGAGTTAATTTCGGTGTACATTTCTTCAACCTCTTTATCGTGGCTTGATGTTGGTGCATAAATCATTGTAATCTTTAAGTTATACATCTTAGAATCCTGAGTAGCAGTCTTGACATCCTTGGTGATGTACTTTTGAATTCTAAAATGTTGTTATTTTTTTATCTTTATGGACCAGAAAGCCAACTCCACCTTCAATCCTGTCACTGTTTCCATTGGTGTACAGCAGATTTCCACTTGATAGACTTATAAGTGATTCAATTCTTCTTCTTGTTTCAACCGATAATATTCCAATTCACATTTTATTATTCCTTTTCCAGCTCTAATATCTTCACCTTGTCTTCACTGATGAGCGAACTTACGTTATAACATGCCAATTTCAGTTTCAGTGCATGGCAGCCTGGTCGTACCCAGAGATTCTTAGCACCCTCTGCTTCCACTGTGATCTTATCGCTGCTAAGACGGGGAGTGAAAGCCGCAAGGGACTTGGGTTTTACGCTACGGTCAGACCTGAAATTCTCTGAGCATTGTAAACAGGTTGCAAGGAAGGCCTATTGTGTGTCCATCGATGATCTATCGAACTTTTGCAAGTAGAAATAGGGATGTGATAATCTTATTATATAAGGGTTTTGTTAGATCACTCTTGAAATCTATGTTCAAGTTTGGAGACTGCACCTAAAGAAAGACATCTAGCTTCTTGAAAGGGTGAACAGACGGGTATCTCGCCTGTTGAGATCGGCAAAAGAGCGTCCTTATGAAGAAAGACTTCGAATATGTGGGTTGCAAAGTTTGGAAAGTAGACACCTTAGAGACATTGGTATGAAGGCAGCATATTCCATTGTGTAATAATGCAGCCTCAATCTTATAAATAGTAGCCATTGTTCGGGAACGTGCCTCTTCTTCATTGCTGCCAGTAGATCATCAACATCCTTACGAACAGTGTGTTCATCTTTTGTTTCATAGAATTTATCCTAGTCTTTATTTCCAGTACGAAATGTTGTCACTTTCATAGAATGATCTAGAACAGGAGTGGCCAACTTAATTTGTGATGCGATCTACTTTGTTCCTTCAAAATGTTCCGCGATCTTCCATCTCAAAAATTTCATTGCACAATGTGCACTAATCGAGGGATGACTGTATATTTAAAATTTGTTGTGATCTACCGAAATGAAACCCACTATCGACTCATTGGCGACCCCCTGATCTAGAAGATTCCACTGTTGTAGTCTCAAGGCCAAAAGGTCTGCCTTATTCTTCGACAGTTCGAGATCAATCCTTGATGAGGTCATTAAGCTAAGTTTCTCTGGTTTTATGTGGTTTAGAAGGATAAGGGTTTCTACAAAATGGTGGATCCCTTGACACAGATTGGTGTATGTCTTCGTGTATATCAAATTGATTTTCATCAGTGTCTTCATCTTTGTCAGAGTGTGTAGAAAAACGGTTGAATGGTTCAGGAATAGATAGTACTTTACTGCAAGGCAGGGGACAAACTGCAGATGGTATTTTTGGGTAGATACTGTCCACTTTTTCTTTGTTGTCATCCCTTTTCTAATAGGAGGCACCATACCAAAGTAAAAGTCTGTGATGTGATTTGTTGGCACACTCCATATCATGGGCACTGCAAAAGGCATAAAACGTCCTTTTCGATTCGTCCACATGTTGAGTTTTGATGAACAGGTAAAGCAGCATATGTTTGGAGCCCAGTCCTTGTCCTGGTTGCTTACTTTACTCCCGAAGTACAAGGAGTTAGCCTTTTTTATGGCCCAAGTTAGGAAATACTTTCTTGAAGCTAACATGACTTCTCTACACATGTAACAGAATTCATCCAGACTATTCACACTTTTTTGGGACATTTAGTCTTGCACAACACAAATACCGTGCAAAAAGTCGGAATCTCACTGAGAGCTATTGTTAACTGAGAACAAATCACCCAGTACCTAGTCGTGTTCGAAGATTACTGCAACAGAACTGAAGGAGCATTTGAGGCGTCAACTTATCGCGTGAATGTTTCCATTAATTTTGCTGAGAGCCACATTTGATAATGTAGAGTAACTCGCTAATATGAAACCCCAGCTATCATTCAAAATCAAGAGCCAATCAATAAATTTTAATGCGATTTTCATAACATTTTACTTGCTACCAGTGTTATCATTTGTCAGTTGATATTGAAGATTTAGTCAGCTGTTCTCTGTCAAGCTTCAAGGTAGAAAGTGTTGTGGGCTCTGAAATTATCAGGAAAACACTAGTGTTAAGTTCACATCCCACAAAAGCTTCAAATTAAGAGTAATCTTGGAAAATTTAGGGGTAACAAAAAATAGCTATTTTAGAGAAATAGAATGCCTGCTTGGGGGACAGGAAATACAGAACACAAACAGATCTTAATGAAGAGTTGAGGGTCAACAAACTTGGGAGACAAATTGGAAAATCACGACTGTGATGTGAATTTTTGACACGTCAAAGAAAATGTAAGGTGTAGGTCGTCTGAATTCTGTCAAATTCTAGTCTTGTGTAATAAAATGACTATTGTTTTATTACATTAAGTAATTTACATTACATTATTTTTTTATTGAATATTAAGTTCATTTGAATTTCCTTCTAGGGAAATAAGATTGCTCAGCAGAATTGATGAGAATTGTTAGCAGTTATGAAATCATGGTAGGAATTTTCAATAGATCCAGGATGAATATATATACAGTGATCCCACAGAAACCAAAAACTCCTATATGACATTGATAAGAATTGTTTTATAAACCCTAAATTGGGAGTTAACAAGAATTGTTGTTCTAAAACCACTTTTCATAAGGATTAAGATACTCCTAGTAATGACCTTATTGTTAAGTAGACACTAGTAACCAACACTAACAGGAAGCACAAGATCAGACTGATTTTCATTTAACCATGCTTCTTTAAAATGCTGTCAAAGTTATTAGCAAGGAGAGTAATTTATAGGCTGGTCATCTCGTTCTTTCAACTTCCAATATTACGACCATAAAAATACATCTGAAGGAAGTCGTTAGTCCATCCCTAGATTGATGGCAATAGTAACATTGAACTCTGGATTAAAAATTTGTATCACTTGTGACCATTACGTGTAGCACTGTGCATGTAATCTCTGTCCTTCCCATATTGTGGAAAGGGCCTGGATTCAAATTCCATCAATGGCACGAATAATTTTTATCAGAAATTTTCACAACATGGCTGTTAACTAGTCTTTGACGAGGGATGAATGTACTTGGGTTTTTTGTTCAGCAAACATTAGCATTAGTTGAGGCATATGATGCAAGAAAGCAAGCTTATACAGAATCAGCCAGAAAAAAAAAAAAAAAAACCCCTTCCCATTTCACCCATCTGGTCACTCCAAATGTTTGTATAGATCAGCCTTAAATTTATTTAAGCTATCAACTTCTACAACAACAGATGGAAGTCTGTTCTAGCAATCAACTACCCGCTGGCTAAAGGCAAACTTCCACACATCTTCTATTCTACAACTGTCTTTCCTCAATTTTAATCTGTGCCCCCTCAGGTTCTTAATCTGCGCAAGTGGTCCTTGAGGTTGTCAGAGACATTCTCTCAGATATGCCAGACAAGCTGTACTTGCTACCTAGGAATCTAGCACGCTGATGGAACTGATATTCGGGTGACACTCGAGTCAAGTGGACCCAATTTCGGCGAAGTCCGGACGGACTGTGACAACCAAATCCTCTGCTTGCACCTTCACGATGGTGGGAATGTTAGTAATCCTGGGTATAACCTCCATGCACAAGTACATGGTGGGTGACCACCCAGGTGTGAACCAATGTAAGCAGGGGTCGAGGTGTGGCACCCACACCACATGGAGGAACGTCGCCCCTCTATGTTACCAGGCAGTACTAGGTGGTAGATGACTTTCATCAACTGGTGAAATACCACCACTTTGCTTATTGGAGACTTGAAGTGGTGGAACCCATGTTTAGTCACTAGAGCTAAGTTCCGGTCAACCCTTCCCTATCTCTTCCATCATGCAGTATGATTGATAACTTTTGAGGTTATGATTAACGTCATGGTGAGATCCAATATTCCTTACATTCCAAGGGTACAGCTCTAAAAAACGGTGTTTGCAGGCCGGCCGCTAGTTAGTACACTGGACCGAACCTATCGGTAACTCTCTAGGAAGCTTCTGGATCAGCTAGTGTATAATCTTGCTACCTCTACTCTGCCAGATAGTGACTGGAGGGAGTCCGAGTAGTGTGTATACGGGGAGCATTGTCGAGGCCACGTTATGGCAAGGATCTGGGTATATTCTTTCCACGTGTACGCCATATCCAAAAATTTCATTACTTTCTACAGCATGTCCCACCCACTTTTTCTTACTATTGAATACACCATGAATGTCAAACTACTAGAGCAAGCTTATCTGCAAAAAGATCTAAATCTCCCAAGCACTTCCTAATTCATTTCACAAATATACATGGTCTCAATTCTAATCTCAACGATGTCCATTTCCACTTGCAGTCTGCCAAACCCCATGTACTTTTTCTGACTGAATATCAGTTATCGGTTGATTCAACTACTGCTCATCTCAGATGTCCAAATTATTCGCTGTATGATTCCTTTTGCCTCAAAGGTGGTACTTGTGCATATGTCCGTTCTGATATTCCCTGTCAGAGACTTGGCAATTTGGAATCTCCTCCCTTTGATCTTCTCTGGCTTAAAATCTCTCTACCTCATTGTGTCAAATTCATTTGTTGTCTCTACCGTTCTCCCAACTCCATTAATCACTTGGAGCTCTTTGACTTCCTCTCTTTGCAACTTGACTTTCTCCAATCCAACTTTCCTAACAGTGAAGTAATTTTCCTTGGTGATTTTAATGTTCACAACTCCAGCTGGCTTCCGTTTTCTAGTCACACCGACCCAGCAGCTCGAGATGCTGAGGCTTTTGCAATTACTAATGACCTAGCACAGATTGTTCATTTACCTACAAGAATAACAGACAATCTTAATCAGACAGCCAATACGCTTGATCTTTTTCTCACAAACAACCCTTCTAAGTACACGGTCGAAGTGAGAGGTCCTTTAGGCACTTCAGATCACAACTTGGTGATTCTCTCTTCTCCAATGGAACTGTTATCTCATGGCTATTCCCAACCTTGTGTTGTTTGACACTACAAGAATGCAAAATCGGATGAAGTGCGAGACTTCTTTTCCTTGGTGGTCGGATTACTGTTTCAAAACTTCTGATGTCAACGTTTGCTCAGATCGTTTCAGCGAAATTAATTTTTGCAGGAATGAAATCCTTTATCCCACACTCGACTTTAAAATCTCGTCCTTTATCTAAACCTTGGTTTTCCAATTAATGTGCTATGGCTGTTCAAGAGAAGAATGTGGCATATCGTAATTGGCTTGTTTCTAATTCATCAGTTTCATTTTCTGCCTGCACCAAAGCTCGCAACAATTATAAAGCAGTTATTAATCAGTCCAATCTACAGTTTGAACAGGCTGAGAGTAGAAAACTTTCTTCTTGCCCTAATGGTAGTCGAGCATTCTGGTCTCTTGCCAAAGCTATTGGCCACAACTTTTGCCCATCTCTGCTCCCACCTCTGTCCAAACCAGATGGTTCTGTTGTCACTTCAGCCAAGGATAAAACTGACCTGCTAGCATCCCATTTTTCTTCCAGCTCATGTATTAATGATCTTGGTAAAACACCTCCCACCATTCCCAACACGCTCCATTCAATGCGTCCTGTGGTCTTCCGTCAAAAGGATTTTGATGAATCTTGATGCTAAGAAAGCCCCAGGTCCCGATGGTATTTCTCCACTTCTCAAAACCTGTGCTCCTGAACTTACCACTCCTACTCTATGCCGCCTTTTTTCACTTTCTTATTCCAAAGGTGTTTTTCCTTCTGCTTGGAAATTTGCTCATATCCAGCCAGTTCCTAAAAAGGGTGACAAATCCCTCCCATCCAATTATCGTCCTATTGCAATTACTTCTACTCTTTCTAAAGTAATGGAGAAATCAATTAACCGCCAACTTTTACTACCTAGAAACCTTTCGTCTGATCAACGATCGCTAGTATGGATTCCGTCCGTGTCGATCCACTGGTGATATTCTGGCTTATATTACCCTTTATGGACTAATTCAGTGGAAAGGTTCGGTGAAACACAAGTAGTTGCTCTTGAAATCTCAAAGGCTTTTGATCGTGTTTGAACAAGCTTCCATCTTATGGTTTGCCAACTGTTTTTAGTAATTGGTTATCCAGTTTTCTCTCTGATCGCTCACTGAGGTTGATGGTAGATGGCTCTCTGTCTTCTAACTTCTCCAGTAATGCCAGTGTCCCCCAAGGTTCAGTTCTTTCCCCCACTTTTTCCCTCCTGTATATTAATGACCTTCTTCCATTGACTGGAATTCCTATTCAAAGTTTTGCCGAATATAGCACATTGCATTCCACTTTCCATTTTGAGAAACCTTGTCCTGCTCAGTCAGCTTGAACTTCTCAAAAATCTGCTACCAATTCCTTAAATGCCAATCTTCAGGTAATTCTCCAGTGGGGCAAAGGCAACTTAGTTGATTTCAACCCTTCTAAAACTCAGTCTTGTCTTATATCTTGCAGAAAGGATTCTTCTGCTCCTATGCTTATCTTTAGTGACACTCCGATTTCTAGGCAAAATGATATATCTCTTTTGGGGATTACCCTGACTTCTAATCTCTCTTGGCACAAGCACATTACAAATATTGCTTCCTCTGCATTTAAAAAACTTGGTTTTCTCTTTCGCTCTCGGCGTTACTTTTCTTCCAAACAGCTGCTCACTCTGTATAAATCGCAAATCCGCCCTGCCATGGAATATTTTTTCCACAACTGGGGTGGTGCCCCCAAAACCTCTCTCAGGCTTCTTGATTCCATTCAGAAGAGGGCAGTTAGGTTAATTAATGATTCATCTCTAACAAAGTCTCTCCACTCACTTTCTCACAGAAGTACTGTTTCTGCTGCATGCCTCTTCTACAGATACTTCCGTGGGCACTGTTCTTGTGAATTGGCTTCTATAATTCCCGCTCTCCCTTTCAAAACAGTCCGAACACGTGCCGCCACCAGCCAACATCCATTTACTGTCCAAATTCAAACCCACAGAACCAACTTTTCATCTTCCTCATTTATTCATTCAACTGCCGTTTTCTGGAACAACCTTCCTTCATACGTATTTCCTGAAAATTATAATCTACAGAAGTTCAAGTCCAATGTCAACAAATATCTTCTTTCGTCTTCTCAACCTCCACCCAAGAACGGTACTAAGTACTATAGGTTCTAATACCTCTCGTGTTCGGGGTTCACATAAAAAAAAAAGTGGAAGTATGCCATCAGTAGGGATGTCAAATAACCGGAGTTTTTTAATAAACAATTATTCAATTGTTTTTGTGCTAGATAACCAGTTCACTGATGCATTTTTTGACCCTAGGAAGTAGTACAACAAAATGCTGCTGACAATTGCAATTTTTTTTATTAATAACATGAATTACATAAACAAATTGATAATATAAAAAAGTAAGTAAAAATTTCTTTTTTTAAATTACATTTTTTGCTTATTAAATAATTATTACAATTAAAACAAACAAACGATATTAGCATTAGCAGAGGCATATGATGCAAGAAAGCAAGCTTATTCAGCATCAGCCAAAAAAAAAAAAAAAAAAACAACCACTACTCCCATTTCACCCCTCAATTCGTTCGAAATACCTGTCCAGCTGAGCCTTAAATTTGTTAAGCTATCAACTTCAACAACAAGCGATGGAAGTCTATTCCACAAACCAACTGCCGCTGGCTAAAGGCGAATTTCCGCACATCTATTTGACATCCGTCCTTCCTCAATTTGAATTTATGCCCTCTCAGGTGATTATTCTGAGCAAGAGGAAGAATCCCATCGGCATTGAGCATGCTCAAGCCATTCAAAGCCTTGTACACCTCTATCAGATCACCTCGGCGATGCCTAGTCTCCAGGCTCTGTAATTTGCAAAACTTAAGCCTTTCTTCGTAAGAGCAACCCTTTGTTCCATTCACTAATCTTGTTGCCCTTCTCTGTACTCGTTCCAGCAGCTCTACATCCTTCTTGAAATGAGGCTTCAAGACCTGTATACAGTACTCAAGGTGTGGCCTGACCAATGCCTTATACAAGGGAATAATCACATCCCTGTCCCTGCTAGAAAAATTCCTGTATATCATTGACAAGACACCATGAGCTACTCTTGCAGCTCGTCTGCACTGCTCAGAGAACTTCATATCTGCCTGCACAATTACCCCCAGGTCCTTTTCATTCTCTACCACTGTCAGCGTAGTACCACAGAGTTGATACGTTGATCTGGGGTTACTGTTTCCCATATGTAGTACTTTACATTTGTCAATGTTAAACTTCATTTGCCACCTCTCAGCCCATCTGCTCAACCTTTCCAGATCCTGTTGCAGCAGCATAGTATCAGTAGTGTCCTTAACAACCCTGCCAACCTTTGTATCGTCTGCAAACTTGGACATTAAGCCTGATACACCATCATCAATATCATTTATAAATACAGAAAACAACAATGGACCCAACACTGAACCCTGAGGAACTCCACTAATAACATTAGTCCACGTTGAGCAGTGTCCATTGATTACCACTCTCTGTCTTCTGCCACTGAACCATCCCTTTATCCATAGCAGCAATTTGCCTCGAATGCCACACTTCTCCAATTTGTGCAGCAGTCTTCCATGCGCAACAGTATCAAAAGCCTTTCTAAGATCCAAATATATAATATCAAAGTTATTCCCTGCATCCAGTTCTTTTGTGACTACATCATAGTATCCAATCAAATTGGTCAGACAAGACCTGCCCTTAACAAACCCATGCTGTGTCTGAGCTATAACTGAATTCTTGTCCAGATGATCCTGCAGTGCTTCTTTAACCAGTGCCTCCATTAATTTTCCTGGAACCGAAGTTAAACTAACAGGTCTATAATTACTTGTGTCAGCCTTTGATCCTCCTTTGTGAATTGGGGTTACATTTGCATATCTCCAGTCCATGGGTACCTCCCCTGAGTCCATTGAAGCTCTCATAATTATGGCTAGGGGTTTGCTTACTTCCTTTGCTGCCTCCTTTAATATAACTGGATAGATCCCATCCACCCCGGGTGCCTTTTTTATGTTTATCCTCAACAATTTCTCCTCCACTTTCCTCTCAGTTATTAGAAAATCATCTAGCTCACTGCCAATGTTTACTTCACCTACGACATTCCCCTTCCTGAATAACTCCTCATGTGTGAATGTAGATGCAAAATACTCGTTTAGATTGTTAGCCACCTGAGCTGGATCCTCAACTGTTGAACCATCAACATCCAGTGGACCAATCTGATTCATCCCTTTCCTTCTTGAGTTTAAATAGGTAAAGAACTCTTTTCTGTTTTTCTTTGCATCCTTTGCCAAGGATTCCTGAATAACTCCTCATGTGTGAATGTAGATGCAAAATACTCGTTTAGATTGTTAGCCACCTGAGCTGGATCCTCAACTGTTGAACCATCAACATCCAGTGGACCAATCTGATTCATCCCTTTCCTTCTTGAGTTTAAATAGGTAAAGAACTCTTTTCTGTTTTTCTTTGCATCCTTTGCCAAGGATTTCTCATAATCTGCCTTTGCCTGCCTAATCTCCTTTGTGACTTTGTTACAGACCAACTTATATCTATCAAAGGCTTCCACGTCACCCATTAATTTGTATGTATCCCATGCATTTTTCTTCTCTGCCATATGTCTCATTAGTTCATCTGACAACCATTTAGGCCTGAACCTTGAACAATATTTCTTGGTTGGTATGTAAAGCCTGGTAGCTTCCAAGATTAGTTCCTTGAATGCTTCCCATTTTGAATTTGCTGTTGGTAACATCATCAGTTGGTCCCACTGTATAGAATTTAAATACTGTCTCAGACCATCATAGTCGCCTTTACGAAAGCAAAAACCCTTCCCTTTACCTCTGATGGTAGTTACCTCCTTGAGTAAATCCCACTTCAGCACACTGTGATCACTGCCACCCAGTGGTTCATTTATCTGCAGATTCCTAATGCATGAAGAATCACTACTGATAATCAGATCAAGAGTATTACTCCCTCTAGTTGCCTCCCAAACATGCTGGTGTAGAAAACAATCATCCAATAAATCCACAAAAGCCTTGCTAGTGTGTGAGTGACCAACCCACAAATTCCAGTCAATATCTGGGAAATTAAAATCTCCCATTATAAGACTCTCCGATTTACTGGCCCATTCTATTTCCCTGTACAGCATCTTATTATACTCATCAGAGTCATTAGGCCTATAGCACACTCCTACTCTCAATTTTGATTTACCTATGCTTATGTCACACCAAACTGACTCAACACTGCACTGTCCAGCGATGTCAACTGGCTTCACTTCCTTGGATTTTATGTGTTTTTTAACTAATAGCAAAACCCCTCCTCCCTTCCTATCCTGTCTATCCTTTCTGTAGACGTTGTACTCCCCAAATTCCAGTTCTGCATTCCTTATATCTGTGTGACACCACGTCTCTGATATCCCAACAATATCTGCCTTTGATGTTTTGAGCAATACCTCAAATTCATCAAATTTATTTACTAAACTCCTAGCATTAGTGTACACGCAAGTATACATGCACCTGTTTCTATTCTTAGCTACCCTAACACAACCCATGTGTTTACTTGTACCGCAATGACTTCCAGCAGTCTCTGAAATATCCTGCATCTTGTTTTTCAGGCTTCTGCTCATTCCAATAGAAGCAGTGCAAGAATCTCTTTCACCTCTGCCAGTGGCTACTGTTAATCCATTAGTCTTTGTCTCCTCCCAAGCTAGCAGTTTTCCGACCCACCTAACACTGCCTATAAAGTTTGAAAATTTATTTTTTCAAAAAGTGGTCCTTTAAGGAAACAAGTGTACTGCATAAGTAAACAGGTAAACAAGTAAACTGCATAAGCTTGCTTTCTTGCAACATATGCCTATGCTAATGCTAGGTGAATCTTCTGGATTATTTCTAATCTTAGTTTGTATAGCCGAGCACTTAAAAAAATTCGTTCTCTAGCAGTGAAAGTTGGCTTTACTGTTAATAGAGCATTATGAAGATTTTACAAAGTTTTTGTGCTTTGTCCCGTACTTTCAAAGAATTTCATTTCTTTGTGAATGTCATCAGTTTTCAAACAATTATTGGACTTAAAACGGCTGTCAATAGTCGCTCTTAATTCATCGACAAGTGACATATTTATGTCAGTGTTACTATTTGTTTCGGTACTATCCATCATAGTAATATTATTTTCAGAAAGACTTGTATCATTATTAGGAAATAGTCTAATGTTTTTGCAAGTGGATATAAAACTGACTTTTGAACATGGCTTAGATGATCTTGATTATTTTTATGCAGGTTTCCCATTTGTAAAAATTTCATTAGAGATATTAATTTTTTATTCCTGCTTTCGAAAGCTTGATTTTTTAACGCTTCTAACATTTTGATACTGAAATCATTGTCTATTTCTGCAGTCATCAATGTCGTCGTTTCTTTGCTAAGTTCACTACACCTAATTCTATCAGTTTTAAAATTTTTTTTAATAATTCCATTGATTTAAAATCACCTCGTAATATACATGACTTTGTTCCATATCATGTAGAGCTTTTTTAATACAATTTTTAACAAGAACTAATCTTTCAAACATTGAAATAAATGAATTCCATCTAGTTTTCACATCTAGAAGTAACGACAATTCTTTTCTTCTTTTATATAGTTTTGAAGAATTGAATTTTTAAAAACTTTTATAAATGCTTGGTAACACATTACAACTGTATTTAAAACTGATATGAAATATCTAAACTATCTTCTAATTGTCTAAAGTCATCATCAGAATCGGAGATGTCATCAGTTTCATCTTTATTAACCAGTTCGTCAAGTGGTTCTTTTTATTTTGGTAAACGACAAGAACAGCTAAGTGAATAGCGTGAATATAAAATAAATATTCTCAACTCCAGTTAACAAAACAGGCTTTTCCATCACATTTTCACCGTCATGTGTAGATGCTGAATGCTGAATTCTTGACAATTTCTTTAGTGTGAAGGGCGCTGTAACTACCATTTTATGTAAAACAGTCCCAAATTATAATTACTTTTTTCTAGGTGTAAAGTCACATTAAGATAATGCTTCATATCAACACTTGTCCATTCATCAACGGCGCCTCCGTAGCCAGGTGGGAAGGAGCAGCAGTGCATAGCACACGCTTCTTGATTAGACCGGGGTTCGAGCCCGTCACCACCAAATACGGAGGATGCGGAAAGGTCAGGGAATGACCACCGCATATTCACGGAGCAATATGGCCTTAGTTGCTAATGCTCCTAAAAACCAAATAACTAACTAACTAATACCATTCATCAACCGTTCGGAAAATTTGACATTACTGTTAATTAACTTTATGAATTCATCTTTCCGGTTCAATTTTACCTCCTTACAAAATGAAACAATTAACTTTCTTACTGTTGCTTGCCTCTGTGCATTTCATGGCCCCTTTTCATGATAAATTCGTGAACAGCTCTCGAATCAGTTATTGCACTAATTGAAAAATTATCTTTTGCCGCACCTTCAGACAACGGTTCACCTAAACCTTCACATTTTATTTATGTCAATATAGAACCGCTTGCAATTTTTTGTTTCTTTGCAGTCAAGAGTAGCATTATCATCTTCGAATATAATGTTGTGTTTGCGTAGGTGATTTCGCAGTCCTGTTGTGGAACCTCTTTTGCACTGTATAGTGATGGAACATTGAGAACAGCGAGCAGAATACTGATTGGTTTTTAAAATAATTCCATACTTCTGATTTCTTTGTACTCATCTTGAAAAACCCTTAAATTAATTTTACATAAATTAATGAAATAAAATATAAGATTGATATACATTGAAACTGTTCCATAAACATTAAACGGAAAATAATCAAGGACTAATAAATGATCTCGTTGTGAGATGCAAACAAATTCACTGCAGTCAAAATATCTAATGAATTTAGCATTAGCATTAGTAGAGGCATTTGATGCAAGAAAGCAAGCTTATGCAGCATCAGCCAAAAAAAAAAATAAAATAAAATAAAAATAATAATAATAAATAAATAAATAAAAATAACCACTTCCACTTCACCCCTCTGTTCGTTCAAAATACCTGTCCAGCTGAGCCTTAAACTTATTTAGGCTATCAACTTCCACGACAAGGGATGGAAGTCTGTTCCACCAACCAACCACCTGCTGGCTAAAGGCAAATTTCCTCACGTCTATCCTGCCTCTGTCTTTCCTCAATTTGAATTTATGCCTTCTCAGGTGATTATTCTGAGCAAGAGGAAGAATCCCATCAGCATTGAGCAGGCTCGAACCATTCAAGGCTTTATACACCTCTATCAGATCACCTCGCTGGTGCCTAGTCTCCAGACACTGTAATTTGCAAAACTTAAGCCTTTCTTTGTAAGAGCACCCCTTTGTTCCATTCAGTAATCTTGTTGCCCTTCTCTGTACTCGTTCCAGCAGCTCTATATCCTTCTTGAAATGAGGCCTCCAGACATGTATACAGTACTCTAGGTGTGGCCTAACCATTGCCTTATACAAGGGAATAATCACCTCCTTATCCCTGCTAGAAAAATTCCTATATATATCATTGACAATACACCGTGAGCTACTCTTGCAGCCCGTCTGCACTGCTCAGAAAACTTTATATCTGCCTGCACAACCACCCCCCGGGTCCCTTTCATTCTCTACCACTATCAGTGTAGTGCCACGGACTTGATACGTTGCTCTGGGCTTGCTGTTTCCCATATGTAGTACTTTAAATTTGTCAATGTTAAACTTCATTTGCCATCTCTCAGCCCATGCTCAACCTTTCCAGATCCTGTTGCAGTAGCATAGCATCAGTAGTGTCCTTAACAACTCTGCCAACCTTCGTATTGTCTGCAAATTTGGACATTAAGCTTGATATACCATCATCAGTATCATTTATAAATACAGAAAACAATAATGGACCCAATACTGAACCCTGAGGGACTCCAATAATAACACTAGTCCATGATGAGCAGTGTCCATTGATTACCACTCTCTGTCTTCTCCCCCTCAACCACTCCTTTATCCATAGCAGCAATTTGCCTCCAATGCCACACTGCTCCAATTTGTGCTGCAGTCTTCCATGTGCAACAGTATCAAATGCCTTTCTATGATCCAAGTATATAATATCAAAGTTATTCCCTGCATCCAGTTCTTTTGTGACTGCGTCATATTATCCATTCAAATTGGTCAGGCAAGACTTCCCCTTAACAAAACCATGCTGTGTCCGAGGTATAACGGAAGTCTTGTCTAGATGATCCTGCAGTGCTTCTTTAACCAGTGCCTCCATTAATTTTCCGGGAACAGAAGTTAAACTAACAGGTCTGTAATTACTTGTGTCGCCCTTTGATCCTCCTTTGTGAATTGGGGTCACATTTGCACATCTCCAGTCTATGGGTACTTCCCCTGAGTCCAAGGAGGCTTTCATAATTATGGTTAAGGGTTTGCTTACTTCCTTTGCTACCTCCTTTAATATAACTGGATAGATCACATCCACCCCAGGTGCCTTTCTTGTGTTTATCTTCAACAATTTCTCCTCCACTTTACCCTCAGTTATTACAAGATTCTCTAGCTTACTGCCTGAGTTGAATACACCTCTGGCTTTCCCCTCGCTGAAATAACTCCTCATGTGTGAATGTCGATGCAAAATATTCATTTAGTTTGTTAGCTACCTGAGCAGGATCATCAACAGTTGACCCATCGATATCAAGTGGACCAATCTGATTCATCCCCTTCGTTCTAGAGTTTGCATAAGTAAAGAACTCTTTGCTGTTTTTCTTTGCATCCCTTGCCAAAGATTTCTCGTAATCTGCCTTCGCCTGCCTACCCTCCTTTGTAACTTGTTTACAGATAAAAGAAATTGCTGGACTGTGGGGGGGGGGGGGCAGCAATTTATTACATACTTGATAATAAAACCACACCAGTGTCATAAAATAAAAACAAATCATATCATATATCATTATAAAAGAAAGAAACGATTTTAGATCTATTTTTGTATAAATATTAGCTGTCATTCGATTAATTATTTTTTATTTGTTATCTCTTAAAAGATATTGAAACACGATAGCTACACTTGAGCATTGAAAACAGTATAACATAAAATATGTGCTCTTTCAGAAAATTATGTTATCTCTCAAAAACCAGAATCTTGTCAATTATGCAGTACAGTACCATTAAAATTTTATAATGCATCAAAAAAAAAAAAAAAAAAAAAGGAAATAACCAGTTACCGGACATTAATAAGTGGTTATCGAACAGTTATAAATCTGCTCAAATAACTGGTTAACCGGTTTGACAATCCCTACCTGTCAGCATTGAGCCTGCTCAAACCATTCAAGACCTTATACACCTCGATCAGATCACCGTGCAGGTGTCTAGTCTCCAGATACTGTAACTTGCAGAACTTAATAAGTGCACTTACTTCTTAGTAAGTGCGCCCCTTTGTTCCCCTCACCAATCTTGTTGTCCTTCTTTGTACTCGTTCTAGCAACTCTACTTCCATCCTAAAGTGAGGTCTCCAGACCTGTATACAGTACTCAAGGTGTGGCCTGGCAATTGCCTTATACAAAGGGCTAATCACCTCCCTGTCTCTTCATTGACAAAACTCCATGACCTGCACTGTTCAGTGAACTTCATATCTGACTGCATAATTACTGACCATACTGACCTCAGTCATTATAGTCATAACAAACTGAGAATACGCCGAATTTTATGGGCATAATATACATGGCACAATATAGTTTCTCTCAGATACACCTAAAACCTATGACAATACTTGGGCCTAATTCTATGTAGGAATTCTATGCAGCACTGAATAAAGAAGGAAAGTAATCAGATCCATTTTAAATATTCAAGGATGCCTGAGTGAACTTCTTAAATCTTCTAGTACCCCATATCATTCTGTTTTGACTTTGAATTTGACCCTTGACTAGAATAAAAAAAAAAAAAAAAACCTTTACCGAACTAAGTGTACAAACTGAAATTTCAATGAAAGCAGCATAATAGTCTCTGTCAATGATATAAAAGAACTTTGTCACCAAGGACAAGGTGGGAATTAACCCATTATATAGGACAATGGTTATGCCACATCTTGAATACTGCATACAAGTCTAGGAGCCTCATTTAAAAAAAAAAAAAAAAAAGAAGTAGAAGAAAAAAGTGAATCCCTTTGAACAGGTGCAGAGCAGGACAACCAGATTAGTCAAGAGCACGGGGGGTTACTCTTACCAGAAAAGACTATGAATTGTACATTTTGAAGACTCGGCACTTGTGAGGAAATATTTAAGGCTTAAAATGGATTTTGTAAACTTGCTGATGGCATTCTAACTCTTACTCAAATACACAAAGGGGGACATAACCTTAAATTGAAAGGATGGTTGGAGGATAAAGGTCCAAAAATTTGCTTTCAACTACAGAGTAATTAATTGGAACAAATTACCAATTGGTGTTATGGAAGTTGGTAGTTTGAAGAAATTTATGGAAGAATTAGTCATGTTAGAGGGGTAGGCAGATGACGTAGGTTTTTTTTTCCTTGTATAAGCTTACTTCCTTGCATCATTTGTCATTACTACGAATAATAATGAGTAAATACACAACACAATTGCATGACAATTAATAAGAAAATTAACTGAAGTAGCATGCAGTGCCACTTATAAAAATAACTATATAGAAATGTGCACATAATAAAAATAGTTCTTATCTTGTAATAATACAGTATTTAGTATAGAGTGCCATCCTCTTAACAGGTGTTTTTTTTATTATTATTATTACAATAAGATTTTGAGAGAGAGAGAAATACTTTATACATAGTTAAAAACACTTTTTTTACAAAATGTTTTCCTGATAATTTTTGTATAATTAAATGTATGCATACACACTGATTTTTATTTCATTGATTTCTTTCTCCATCCCTGCATTTGAAGTTAATTTTGGTTACAACGAATCCAGTTGCAGCTGTCTGCTTTGAATGCCCAACTGTGAAAAAAATTATCAGAATAATATTGATATTATATTAATATCAATGGTAATAATGATAATATTATTATCATTATTACATGTATTTTTATTTAAGTAATCTTGTTCTCCCTATTTAGGGCTTTTGCTTCTTGAAGCATTCTCCACCTACATTTTCAAGGTACTAATTCTGTTAATGTACTTTTTCAGTTGTCTGTCTACATTTGCTGTCTTGTTTATCATTTTCACTGTTATTTTATTATTATTATTATTATTATTATTATTATGTACATTTGTGTATCCACCCTATTTTAGCTAACTAGTAATTTTAAGAAATACACATCTCTGCAAACATCTGATTCTTAATATATATATTCATTTATATATAAACACGTTTGTGTATGTGTTAATGTTAATATTCACAATTCACTACTGTATATGTGTACATTTCTGTAATATTATGAATCTGAACTGAGTTTCTTTTCTTATGTGTTTTCCAAAATTCCTACGCATAATTCCATTTAGTTTATTATATTTTTGCAGCTTGTCTTCTATGTCCAACTCAGATTCAAAAGATAGAAGAGAACCCAGGTATTTAAACTTTTGTACTTGCTCTATAATTTTGCTATTAATCACTATTTTTGCTCTTGTTAGCTCTCTCCCAAAGGCCATTACTTTTGTTTTCTGTTGCCACTTTCTTATTATGTTCTGTTATTTTCATTAATTTGTGGTTGCTCTTTGAGGCTCATCTTCTGATTCTGTAAATATTACTTGATCATTTTCCACTATTTATACCTATTAAATAGTAAATGGGGATAAGTTTATCAGTTTCTAATTATTGGTAGGTATTGGTTTTGCTGCATTTGTTTGGTTAATTACATGTCTTGCACTAGTACCATAGTAGCCCTTTAATTTATGCGTGTATGTGTGAAGTAGTTGTAATTGCTCTAGAGCCAATTCTTTTATGGTTTTTAAAAGCTGTATGTGTGTGCGGGGATTTGTTTCATATTTCTTTTCCAGTAAATTTCTTAAGATGTATATTGATACATTGATACTTGACTTTTGTAATATAGGCCTGCATTAATATAGTGAAATTGGCTACCTGAAAATATCTTAAGAAGATTTGTTTATGTTAATAAATTATTGCATTTTATTACAGAATAAGATTTGCCAGGTGGTTTTGTAGGTTATAAATTTGTTACAAAAATATTCATTTTAACTTTCAGAAGTTTTTTTTTTTTTTTATATTTCTTTCATGGGCTTTTTCTCTGTACCAGTTTTTATGCTGTATGTGTTAAAGTCTTCTTCTTACCCAGTAAATTTTAAATCCACATTATCTTGTATCTGTAGAATTTTCAGATTGCTTTTCAGTGAAGCACATTATAAATTTAATTTGTAGTTGAATTTTGCACTGGTTTTCTTATCTGATATTGTTGTGTGTGTGTGTGTGTGTGTGTGTGTGTGTTATATGCGAGCTATATATATATATATATATAACAATTATGTGTATATGTATTACTTTATGCCTGTAATTGTTGGCTTTAATTCTTTTCATCTTGCATTATTTCTATTACACACATACGTGTGTGTGTGTGTGTGTGTGTGTGTGTGTGTGTGTGTGTGTGTGTGTGTGTGTGTGTGTGTGTGTGTGTGTGTGTGCTTGCACACCCATACACATCATATATTTGATTTGTCATTATATTTTGTTATGAATGGTTAATAGTTAAACCTTGTTGAATATAATATAATCAGCGGACTAAGGTCACTATTACAGGAATTACACCTCACGACCATAATGTATATATAGTTGAATAGGTATATCTCTGTGTTTGAATTTGCGAAGTACTCAAAAAAAAAAATTCTTATATGCATATATTCATATATGCGTGGTTGTGTCTGTAAGATTTTTTTTTTTTTTCTTACTCCGTAGATTTAAACTGATATATACCTGCTGGAATACTTGTACTTACCTCTATATACATATACAGACACAACAACTATGTATATATGTATTACTTTATGCCTGTAATTGTTGGCTTTAATTCCTTTCCTCTTGCATTATTTCCATTAAACACACACACACACACACACACACAAATATAAAAACAAACCTGTGACATGTTGTTGCAGGTTTGTTTTTATATTGCTATAGTGATATTTTATCTTTTTGGTTTCAGCTTTCACAAATGGTGCAGGTTTTATTATTTATTGGCAATTTGACACATTAATCCTAACACCCTTATTCTTAACTTCCCTGCCCCCATTCCTTCATTGCTTCTATATTTTAGTACTGATTTTTGTTCCATTTGCTTCTCTTAGAACTTCCTCATTCTAACTTTTGTCAGTTATACATCCCCCCCCCCAAAAAAAGTTTATACACACAGTTATCACAGTATTTACTTGCTAAGTAATCTAGTTTAGTGGGGGTGGGTTACATAAAAAATTAAGTGCATCCAGGCAGGAATAGGGGTACATTTGTGCATCATAGTCCATTTGGCGTTATCCAGGATACAACATATGGACTGGTCTACACACTTCTTTTAATATTGTCATTAAATTTTAATATTAATAAGCATAATATTCCAATGTTTTCTTCAATTAATTTAGTTTTCTGTTTTTGTATTTTACATTTTCTTTGAGGTCGCATAATGGAAGTTGTTATTGCAAATTTGGAATGAGTTTGAAAATCGCATCCAAGGCCGCAAATGTCTAAATGGTGGGATTAAGTTGAAAACTAATGTTTAATTTTTTAAATTTCAATTTTTACCTACATTTCAACAGGGAGTTTTACCTTCTCATCACCGTACATAAAAAAATTTAAGTGCATCCAGATAGGAATATGGTTGCATTTGTGCATCATAGTTCATTTGGTGTTATCCAGGATACAACATATGGACTGGTCTACACACTTCTTTTAATATTGTCAGCAGTGGGGGGTTTCCCCTCTGTGTTCACAAAAGCATAATTTTCCAATGTTTTCTTCAGTTAATTTAGTTTTCTGTTTTTGTATTTTACATTTTCTTTGAGGTCGCATAATGGAAGTTATTGCAAATTTGGAATGAGTTTGAAAATCGCATCCGAGAGCGCAAATGTCTAAATGGTGGGATTAAATTGAAAATTAATGTTTAATTTTTTAAATTTCAATTTTTACCTACATTTCAACAGGGAGTTTTACCTTCTCATCACCGTAACTGTTTGCTTGATAAACCATTAATTTATGAACTTTTTCATTATCTGACATAATGAATTTTAAATACTCCTTTTCTCTCTGTGAAATAAGCACCTACAAATCTTTCTCCTGAAAATCTCTTTTGAGGGCCAACAAATTTTGTTAAAGAGTAACTGGCCATTTGTAAGAAACATGATTTATAGTGTCTGCCTATCTTCTAGAATATATTTTTTTAACTTTTGATACAACTTACATTGAATTTTATCCAAGTTATATTAAAATAACATTTTAAATTAAACTATATATATTTTTGAATATGCAGTTTTCTGAAAGAAGCTGTACAGTTTCTGAATTGAAAATGCTTGGTGGGTAGATGCAGGGCCTTGCTAATGCAGTGATAAAGTTACCAAATAGCAACTTCCACTTGCGTGTATGCATGCCCTGTGGTACATCAATAATTATGATAACAGTAAATTATCATATGGTAAAGACAGTAAACTCTAATATAGCACCCTATGTAGCCTAATGGCAATTGCTAAATTTTAGAGAGATATACCTAGTGGTTGAACAGTTACAGACAAGCAAATTTATGACTATCTTGTCCTTTCATCAGAAATATATACAATGGAATTAAATTCTCACACTATAACAAACTTTCCTTTGTAATAAGTTGCCTTGGTATTACCTTGCTTTCCAGCTATTAGTTTTAGCTCTATTGAAACTTTGAAAACTCTGATTTCATTTGCCCGATCAAACGACTTCTTTATAAGTGTTTTTAAAGAGAAGGGCAAACCCTAAGATGACTGTTGATTTGCTTTCTTAACACAGGAGTAGTGGCAGGACACCTCAAATTCAGAAAAATAATGTTCTCACATTAATTAATGATTAAAATTCTGAAGTGATTTTCTTATGGTTTCCATATAGAAATTGGGCACAGGAACTTGTGAGGTAGTCTCCGACCGTTAACGAAACTGTTTGGATTCTGTGTTTATTTAAAGTTTCAGATTACTTGTTTTTCCTCTCCCATTAGTCAGTTAACATCTACTGTTTCACCATAGTTGTTATTGAAAGATGTATTATTATTTTCACAGTATAAAGATGGTAACACAAAACTTATATTCTCTCAAACTGGCTGCTACCCTGTGGGAAGCAACATAAAGAAATTTGGTGAGAGAGTGACATGCCATATTCCATTTCTTCCGAAGGGTCCCAGATTTGAAATAAATTATGAAAAATGCCTGAAAATGAACCTGTAATAAAAATGACTTAATTGCTCTAGAAAACTGAACTTTGGTGATGGAGAAGGAAAGTTGGTTCTGTGATTTTGAATTTGGACAGTAAAAGGTTGTTGTCGGGTTGTGGCACGTGTTCACACTGCTTTGGAAGAGAAAGTGGGAATTATAGAAGCCAGATCAGAAGAAAAGTGTGCATGGAAGTATCTATAGAAAAAAGAACGCAGCAGGAACAGACAATTGAGACAGAGCGGAGAGAGACTGTTAGAGATTTGGAGATGAGTCATTAATTATCCTGACTCTCTCTCTTTTGAATGGAATCTAGAAGCCTGGAGAGGTTTGGGAGGCACCACCCCAGTTGTGGGCACAATATTCCATGGTAGGGCAGATTTGTGTAGAGTGTTTGGAAATAAAGCAACACCATAAGCAAAAGAGAAAACCGAATTTTTAGATGCAGAGGAAGCAATATTTGTAATATGCTTATGAGAGAGATTAGAAGTCAGGGTAATCCCCAATAAAGATATATGATCTTGCCTAGAAATCAGTGTCATCGAAGATCAGCATAGAAGCCGAATAATCCTTTTTGCAAGATATAAGACAGGACTGAGTTTTAAATCAAATAAGTTTTCTTTGCCCCATTGGAAAATTACCTGGAGATTACATTTAAGGAATTAGTAGTAGATATTCGAGATATAGAAGCTGTTTGTGCAGGGAAAGGTTTCTTAAAAGTGGAATGCAATGTGCTGTCATCAGCAAATCTATGGATGGGATTTCAGGTCAATGCTAGAAGGTCATTAATATACAAGAGGAAAAGATGGGAGAAAGAACTGCATTAGTGGGAACATTCCCCATCCCAGACGTGAAAATGGACATCATTTAGATTAGAATTGAGATCACATTTATCAAGGAAGTGTTTGGAAGGTTTAGATCTTTTCTTAAATAAGTTTGATCTATTAGTTTGACTATTTGTGATGTATTCAGTAGTAAGAAAAGGTGAGGAGGACATACTGTACAAAGTAATGAAATTTTGGATGTGGCACCCACACAGTAAGAATATACCCAGATCCTTGATGACGCCCCCCCCACCCCTCTCATACACAACACTTGGACTACCTCTAGTCACTGTCTGGCAGAGTAGAGTAGAGGCAGCAAGATTATACACTGGCTGATCCGGAAGCCAGTAGGTTAGGTCCAGTGGACTGTCTAGCGGCCAGCCTGCGAATATCGTTTTAGAGCTGTACCCTCAAAATGTAAAGAAGATTGAAACGTGCTGACCTCAAAAGACATCAGTGATGCTGATATGAAAGAGATGGGTGGTTTTTTATTTGATGTGTCTTTTATTTCTGATGTGGTTTTGATTATTTTTAGCAAAATTATTATTATTATTTTTTTACTTTTATTTATTTTTGTTTTCCATTTTTGTTGAACATAAAAGGGTGCAAAACACAATGCTTATTTTGGAGTGTGATGACATGTTATACAGGCCTGTTAGCATTGACTTGTGTTCTAGGGAAAATTGTTGAATTGCTGGTTAAAGAAGTAATGCCGAGCCATCTGCACATAAATTCAGATATATAGTAGTCACAGCATGGATTTCTAAGAGGCAGTCTTTTCTGATGAATCTGATTGGATATGGTGATACAGCAACAAAGGAACTGGAGGCAGAAAAAAATATACTTATGGGTACCAGTACAAAAGTAATGCCTCCTAATTTTTTTGATTTCAAAAATGGTGCTCCGTATATGTTATAGATCATTTTGCACATAACTGAGTGTTTACTAGAGGACTCTAGTTTCCTTTAACAAGTGGTGAGGTGATCGGTCTCTAGTGCCACACATGGATGGTTCAAAATGGCGGATGTTATAGATATAGTATCAAAGAAAGAGTGGCGATTGAATTTCTTATGAAGGAAGATGTGTGACGCATTTCAAAAATTTTATGGTGACAATACTGTAGATGTGAGTGCTGGTAGATGTTGCGTAAGACACTTTGAGAGCGGGGGAAGTGACATTGTTGACAAGTTCTGAAGTGTCCAGCCAGTAATGTTAGTGACAATAGACATCAAGAGCCAGATTGATGCACTGATTAAAGAGGACTGATGCATCGCAACATGCAAATTGTAGGATGCAGTAGGTATAGGGAAACCTTCTGTGATAACCATCATAAAGGAACTAAGCTACAACAACTTTTTTGCCCGGTGGATCTGGAAAATGCTGACACGTGAGCACAGAGAAGCCCGGAAAGTCATCAAGAGCTGTCAGTCAAAACTAAAGGAAATACATGAAAATTTTTGCTGTATTTCCTTTGGTTTTGGCTGCCGGCTGTTGATGATGTAGTTAAAATCTTAGGATCTATAGCATTAAGTACTATTTGTATATTTTCATTTATTTAATTTAATTTTATGTAATCTGCTTTTATTTTTCAGGCACTTTTTAATAATTTTTTCCATTGTAACTGCACCTGACAGGTAAACACCCCCGCTCATACACTTACCTAATATTTTTGTCTGTATTTCATTATGGTTGCTGGGTATTTCTACTGTTACTAGCAGTGTTCCGGATCCATAAACCAGAAAAAAATATTACTATTTTTTTTGTTCTTCATTAGACAATCCGATTTTTCAGTATATATATAGATATTGATAATGGTTAATTAAGGATATTAAGCTTTTGGTTAATAAAGGATCTATAAGCTAGTTGTTGCTCTCAATGTAAGTCTATCTGGCCAAGCAACTTTTTTGGGAGCTGCTAAATGGATCTTTCTTTATTTTATTTATTTATATTTGTTTTATATAAATGAAATTATTAGTGTGGTTATTATTTCTGATTAATTTGGTGAATTTGTTCGAGTCATTACTTGACCTTTTTAATTCCTTCAGAAACCAAGGTCATCCATAGTTGCTTATACAATTCTGCCACCATTGTGTTGTTTAGTATTATTAGTCGTTATAGTGTTGATAGAGATGAAAATTGGAAGTTCCCTCTGTAGTTTAAAGTAGTTTGATCAGTATCCTAAGAGGCCTATAAGCTGTAATTTATGGCAATGCAAGCAGTTTTATTTGTTTTTTTATCATGTATGTAATACAGTCGGGTCTCCACATTCGTGGAGAGGTACATGTAAACACTTCCCACGAAAATCTGTACTCTCGCCCAAATAGCTTGAGATGCCTAAATGCCTATATATGCCTAAACACTTATGCAACCATTTACAATTAACAGAAAAATTTATAAAAGGTTTTAATTGTGTTTTACAATAATGATTAATATTTTAGACCTATGTTTTTAAAATTCTGTAACAAAATTTTATTACATAGTTAAGGACAAGGCATGCACCAGGGTATTCACCACAGGATTCCATCCTCAGTAGTAGGGGCCTTCTTCTCTTTGACAGCTATACAGATGTGCTCATGCATCTTCTTCCAGAATAATTCCATCTCATTGGCATTGAAAACTTGCATCCCTTCTCCTCAATGAGCTTCTTGATTTGTGCAGGGTAGGCCTTAGCTTAGCAACCTTGTGATCAGCTAAAGCAGACTCACCCGCAATATTTACATTATGGAGTGAATAACATTTCTTGAATTTCTGGAACCATCCTTTGCTGGCAATGAAAGTAGTTTTCGCAGTGGTACTGGTAAAAAGTGGTTAAATCTGTTGTAAAGAATGAGGGGCCTTAGCGAAAATCATGACAATGTTCACATGCAAGTTGTTTTTCTTGGGCTGGTCTTCGATCCAAATGAACAGTGCATTCTCCATTTTTAACATCACTTTATCACATACATAAAACATGTATTTAGTAGTAAGAATTACACCACTCTGAACTGCCTCTCTGATCTCGGTTTCTTGTTTCCTCATGTATCGGGCGGTATTTTTGCTGTTACCAAACATGCTGCCTACAGCTGCATATGAGAGTCATTCTCAACATATATCTAGAATCTGCACTTTCTTGTTCAAAGTCATCATTTTCTTGGCTTTTTTCCGTCAATTGATATATTTTGTTTAGAACCCATAGGTATTTACATAAACACAGTAATATTTTAAGCCATATAAGTAGCCTAACACAGTCACACACAAAGGTCACAGGTCCTCCTACTCGGATGTCACTCACTGGGTGAATGCAGTGAACAGCAGCCAAATTAAACTTGCACTAAACTCATGACTCAGACCGGAACAGAAAAGCAGAGCTCAAAGAATGTTTTGATTCAGGGGAGAATTTCCAAAGGCAGTGCTACTAATAATCTCTCCCTCTCCAGCAGGACATAATTCTGCCATGAGCGTTGCCATTATATGTTTGTTGCAAAGAGCATAAGGAGGTTAAGAACAAATTTGACATTCTGATCGAATTATATGAGGACTTGAAAAATAAGATTGTGATGCTTTCAAAGGATTAAAAAAAGAGAGGGACCCGTCAAACACCCAGCCAGTCAGTGTTCCAGACTCAGACACCGCAAAGACATCCTGCTCAGCAGAGATCCTTGGTCCCTCAGGAAGTATCTGTAGTTGGTTACTTGATTGTTGGAGAAGTGGGAAATGTATTGTGCTAAAAGGAGACAGATAGGATGTGGGGAGAGGGTTATGCTCTTAGTTAAGAAGCACATAAAATCGAATGCAATGCATTCGATTTTATGTGCAATGGCCAACCAAGTCCACTGTGCAGAGTATCCAGTGAACATGGGTGGCCTGTAAAATGTTGAGCCAGTTGCAAAAGCACTGGGAAAACAGAAATGAGGATGGTCATGTGTTCTAGGACTAACAGCCGATGAGTATAATGAAAAGCTGTACAAAAATAGAGAGTTGCCCAGTAAATCAGAATGTCTTATATTGGGGACTAAACCTTTCAGATTTTGACTGGATCTTGTGGGTTAGCCAATCACATACTGGAAAGACTTTTTTGTGGATTTATTCTATGATTGTTTCCTACACCAGCATGCAAAAATGTAAACCCCTGGCTTTTTGGCCGTGAAGGGCATTAAAGATTCTCTCTCTCTCGCTATTGCGGCAACAAGAGATAGCAGTACTCTTGATCTAATTATCAGCAGTGATCAATGTATTGTTGTGGGATTTACTTAAAAATATAACTATCTGCGACCATTGCTGACTGCAATGGTCGCAGATAGTTTTTAAATTTTGTGCAGTGGGACCAACTGATGAGGTTATCAACAGCAAATTCTAACAAACACAGTTCAAGGAATAGACCTAAATGGATGTCAGATGAACTGATAAGACTTGTGGGATGCATATAAATTATCAGGAAATATAGGTGCCTAGTAGGTATAAACTACTTGTCGCTCTGGCGTTCTGTTTTGAATGGAAGTTCCTTCCATTCAAAACAGAAGGAACTGGAAAGTTGCTGGAGAGGCCTTCATCCTGCAGTAGATTGAAAATGGCTGATGATGATGATGACTTGGCGCTCAAGTCAAAGAGGCAGTTAGGCGAGCTTGAAGCAGAATTCTGTGGTGAAGAAAAGCAGCATTACATTGGTCCACTAGATACAAATGGATTAACAGTTGATGTTCCTACGGAAGGTGCAGAGAAACTGATTGGGTAACTGAAACTGAATGAAGGGGTGTGCAACCCAAGGGTTTCCAACTCTCCTTGGGAGTTGTAGAAGCAGATCAATGGGTAGCGAGGAAGGGTTGCCAATTAAGGAACATTGAAAAAAAAAAATATATATATATATATATATCCAAACATAATACTTTTATCTTATCACATGACAATTTGGTTCCTACAATATCACCCAATGTGATGTATTGTAGGAACTGCAATGTCACATTAAACGAAAAGTACATTGTACCCTTGCTTTATGATTAATTCACTGTATGATCAAATCACTTTATGATGGACTCTCCATAATAAAATACCGTACACTATACATTGTGATAAGCACCCGTCATTGTGTTCAAGTTTGCAAATTGAATTTTAATTCTATTAAATGCTGATTCAAATAAGCAAAAATAGGAGGAATATTATCCACAGTAACAAGTTTATGAAGCTTAAAAAACAGAAGTGAAGAGGAGATTCTGAAAATTCTTTTTTTTATATGTTTGAAAATTTCAGTGAAGAGGAAATACACTTCACCAGAATAATGTAAAAACTCACACAATTCCAGCTATCGGTATTATTGCAAATGCAATGAGATCAACTTTACTACCCAATCATAATAGATACAATAACAGAAAAGCCCAATGAATTGGAAACTGCAAATTGTTTTTATTGTTTTATGGTAGTGAACTCCAAAATGTGCTTTAGAAAAATATCACAAAGACATTCAAAATTGAGACATAAAAACATAACAATCAAAGTGTAGTGCATTTTTTGAAATTTGATTCTATAAAGTGGCTGATTCTACTAATCAGTGATTGTGTTAACCTGCGCCTACTTATTTCTGTTTACGATGGCCTTACAATTGTCACACCAGATCACATGTCCCTTCCTCTCAGCCAATAGCAACATTTATAAATGGGTTTGCTGTGTGTTTTGTTTTTGCATCCTTTAGTTGAAGAGATTTTTTTATGCTATGCTTATTTGATATAAATTCACTGTATTTAGTTTGTGTATGTGCAGCATTGTGTAAACTGAGAATATAAAGAGTGCATTAAGAAGAAATTTTCAACGTCCCGGGTCGTAGTATGAATTAACAAAAACAGTGTATTATTGGGTTCATATTACAATATTTTTTACTGTGGAATGGATTAATATCGTAACGGATCTGTTTCTGGAATGGATTAATATTGTGAAGCATTGGGGGGGGGGGGTCCACTGTATTGTGATTGGATCTTTGTTTATACTCCTGCGTGGCTCCATTTTAGTTCCAACAATGTCATGTGATATGATACAATAAATAAAATGTAGTTGAACAATCGGAATAAGTCGATTATTCCGAGCCCAAATTTATGTACCAATTGTGTAGTACTGCACTCAGGGTCATGGAAAATGTAAAAGAGCCCAGGATACTTGTGCAGTCCAATATGAAGTTCTCTGTGCAGTGCCAACAGGCTGTCACGACAGCTCGGGGGGGGGGGGGGGTTGTCAGTGATATATATAGGAATTTTGCTAGCAGGGATGAAGAGGTTGTTATCCCATTGTAGAAAGCAGTGATTACTCCGCATCTTGAGTATTCAGGTCTGGAAGCCTTATTTTAGGAAGGATGTGGAACTGTTATAATGGGTAAACAGAAGGGCAACAAGATTGGTGAGTGGAAGAAAGGTTTGCTGTTATAAAGAAATTAAGAAAGCTTCAGTTTTGCAAATTGCAGCCTTTGGAAACTGGGCATATGCAAGGAGATCTGATTTAGGTGTTTCATGCTTTGAATAGATTGAGAAAGCCCAGTGCTCACGGTTTTCTTCTTTTTTTTTTTTTTTTTTTTATGAAAACCCCAAACACGAAAGGTAACAAAACCTATAGTACTTGTTCACACTACAACCATGAGGTGTGTGAAAGTTTGTTCTCAGCCAGCTAATAGTTGATTTTAGGAATTTGAGGGAATGGTGTGTGTGTGTGTGTGTGTGTGTGTGTGTGTGTGTGTGTGTGTGTGTGTGTGTGTGTGTGTGTGTGTGTGTGTGTGTGTGTGTGTGTGTGTGTGTGTGTGTGTGTGTGTGTTGTTTGCTTTCTTGCATTACTTGCCAACCTAATACTACAATTTTAAACAGTGCAGTCCAAACTTTTTTGAAGCCAACACACTGTGACGAATTTGATTACCCTGGGTTATTTTGTTCTTTAAGTTGATGACTCTTCCTCCCTTACATGTGGGGGAAGATTCATCATTGCCATTGTATATGCATTGCCATATACAATCTTTACCAAAGCCATCTGATATCAACTAGGATCAATGATTGGCTTTTAGAGAAAAAAAAGTACATGTCTGGACATTACTAGTCACAAAGTATGAAACCTCTTGAAAAAAATTTTGTATATTTTTAATGCATTATTAATTTTATCAGTCAATAATATGAATATATACACTGAATAGAAATCAAAGTGGGAACATTGCTGATGCAATTCCAAAATTTTGTAACTCCCTTAGGGCACTATAAATACTCACTTTGGAAAGTTCTGATTTAAAAGTACATGTTGTTCCAGTTGCTTCTGGAAATTTTGAAGTTTTTTTTTTTTCAATTTCAGCAATGATTATGGTCTTTTCTTTAAAAACGGTTTTTGTATTTGTACTGACAATGACTAACACCTTGATTTGCAGTGGCATTGCCTAACCACTGATCTTTCTTTAATCCTACATTTTTAAGGAAGAAATATTAAATGTAAAATGAACATTTAATATTTAGACCTTTAGAACTGAAGCTTATTGAAAACCAGGCTGGCTAAATAACATGCTGTGCTACATACCCTGACATATCTAGGCATTACACATTTCCAAGTACTCTTGGGAAAATATTTCTGAGAGGTAATCATCCCATTTTATAAGGCAACGTCTAGGCTACATCCTGAGTACAGCACATGGGTTAAGAAACCTCATATTGGGAACAATGTGGATTTTTTGAAACAAGTATAGAGAAGAGCAACACGATTAGTCAAAACAGATACTCTTACATGGAACACTTTGGTTCTGCAAATTGCACTTAAAAACCAGACAACTGTGAAACCAGATTGAGGTGTTTGAGGGTTTAACAAGATTTAGTAAACTAAATGTTGATGCATCCTTTCTTTCTCAGAAAACACACATGAGGGGTCATAAATTGCAAAGGGTTCAATGGAGTATAGATGTGCAAAAACTTGCTTTCAACCAGAGAATGATTGCTTGTGGAAAACATCTGTTTTCCACAAGCAATGGTGCAACTACCTAAACTTCTGTTTGGTGTTTTCCAAAAACACCAAACAGAAGTTTAGGTAGTCAAAATAAATTTTAGGAAGAATTCAACAAATTATTAGAAGGGATGGTCAGATAAGGTGGGTATGGTTTTTTCCTAGCACTATTTACCTTTACTAATTTCTAACTGGGGGAAAAAAAAAAAAAAAAAAAAAAACGTTATATGGTATTTCCGAAACAGTACACATCATTGGTTTTATTCATCCAACTGTATTTTTAAACTGCATTCCTGTGACAAAACAAAATTATGCCTTTATTATAAGGCCTTGAGGATAGGAATCCTATTAATTAATAATAAAATCACTTGAAAGATAAAAGTGGGAAAAAAAAAAAAAAAAAACATAAACAGAGTAAAATTAATTAAAATGACAGAACATAAGCAAGGATAGAATAAGTTAAACTCGCAATATAAATGAAATGTTTTCAGGGCAGGGTACCTCTTTATAGAAAGGTACCCTACCTTGAAAGGAATCTTGACACAGTTAAAGCCATAATAACAATACAAAAGCTTATCTTGGCTTTCTCTTTAAAATTAGAGGAAATGGATATTTCGAAAAGAAGCAGACTTCATTTCCTGAGACCTCACTGTTGCTGCATTGTGATCCGTTTGTATTGGTGAGGGGTTCTTTCACTAATGTAAGATTCACTTTCCAAAATAAGATTACATAATATTAAATTTCTTATAGAAATAAAAGGGTGGGGATACATCACAAATAGATCATTGACTGAAGCTTTCTGTGAATAAATTTAGCAACATAAAGAGACATTCACCTCAGACAACAGAGAATAAACATAGTTGGTCACAGTGGTTTTGTTCTAGGATCTGTGCCAGTGGTATACATTCTACTGCTCTCCACATGTGCTACTTTGAACACACACACACTGGTGGTGAAAGAAAGTGCATCACCCCTTAAAATTGTAATTGTCATCCAAATAACATAAGTATGTGGCAATATTTCTTACAGAATGCATCAATTAAGATTGACACGCGTAGGTGATGATGTAATATTGCATCAGCTGTTACTTTCAGCTATATAAGCACGCTCTGCAAGAGTTGCAGTCATTCCTTGCTTTTGTCAGAAAGGCGAGTTACTTATAGTTGACGCCATGAAGAAGAGTGCTGTTGTTGCTCTACGTGAGAAAGGATGTTCTTCCCATCATATTGCTTATAGGGTGCCTTGTAATCAGTTGACAGTGAGTAGATTTCTTTCCAAACTCAAGAATACTGGTTCTGCTGATAGGATAAAAGGAACTGGATGCAAACGAGTCTCTAAGCCAAAACAGGATTGCGTTCTGAAGCACGTGTGCCTTGAAAACTATAAAGCTTCTTCGTCTGAGATGAAAAGAGAATGGGAAGAACATACAGGAGTGATAGTAAGTGCAGTAACAATCAGAAGATGCCTCTTCAAAAATGGACTTGTTGCCCATCATCCTAAGAAGAAGACCCTCCTCACGCAAAAAATGAAAAAAAAGCCTGATTAATTGGTGTAAGGAGCATGTCAAATGGGCCCCTGAGCAGTGGAAGTCGAGTTATTTTCGCAGATGGAAGGGAAATTTGATCTGAATGGCTCTGATGGGAGACAAACGATTCGCCATAGACATGGTGAAGAATACCATCCAGACTATGTGATGTCTAAAGTGAAATTCTGCACCAGCCAAATGATATGAGGGTGCATTTCGTATCGCAGAGGAGGTCACCTTTAGTTCATAAAAGTTTCCGTAAATGCCAATGGATACCTGTCTATATTGGAAGAGAAATTGCTGCCAACCATTAGAGGCCATTTCAACCTGCCAAGTAACTGCATCTTTCAGGAAGACTGTTCCTTGTCATTGGATGAAAGGTGTAAGTAGGCACTTGTGTAGTTATTTTAGCTTCATTTCTGCCTTAGAATTCCGGCAGTAATGTTTTTACATTTGTTACAGGTGGTAAAATGGTTGAAGAACAGTCCTTTACATCTGTTAGCTGGTCAGGAAACAGCCCAGCCAAGACCTGAATCCTATAGAGAACTGTTGGCATCGTGTGGAATCTGCAGTTGCCAGAAAGAAACCAAAGACCCTTTGCGAACTTCAGGAAGCCATAATTCGTGTTTGGGACCATGAACTATCAGTTGATTATCTTCAGAAATTGACCTTGTAAATGCAGCGACAGTGTGCTGCTGTCATCAGGGTCAGATGCAGTTTAACTAAATATTAGTTTGCATTTGGTGAACTTTTCATTTTGTTTTCCAAATGATAAACTGAAGCAAATTAAGGGCTTCTGATAACATTTCAGCCATAATTTTAGCAAAACTGTTGTATAAAGGTTGGAAATGCTAATTTTGGAATATTTTGAGAGCACCTGTCAAATATTACTTAGCTTTGCCTTAACGATTAATAAATATCTTTTGTTTATATTTCTAATTGTGATGCTAGTCATTAATGTAACATACCATTGTGAAAAAGGGTTAGAAATGTGAAATTCCTAGGTGATGCACTTTCTTTAAACACCAGAGTGCGTGCGCGCGCACGCACACGCACACGCACACGCACACACACACACACACACACACACCACTTAACCAAACGCTTAAAACTTGTATGTAATTTTGCCCTACTTCCATCTCAAAGATACAGATTTGATGAAAATATAATGTTATACTTATGTCTGCAAGGTGCCAGTATAGGTACAATATTTCCAAACAGCTCTGCACAGCTTGGCCCACAAATAAGACATTAATGTAGTCATACACTTTGTATTGATTGAAATAGTGACCAGTGATGGGAGCAGTCATTAAAGTATCTTGCTGTCACTGAACATATTGGCTAGTAAATTCCATGCTTCACTTTATATTATTCTTATGTTGTTATTTGGTTTAACAACACAAGGGCTACTAAAGTGAAATTGTGTCCATTCATTGTTAATTCACAAAAAGCATATTGTTAGAGAGGTTAAATTATATGCCTCTGTACAAGCCAATATGTTTTAGATATAATAAAAGTTCTTCAATATTTGCTCCATTTCCTAAGAAATGAGATAAATCAGGAGCTATTATTCTTATATGATAGTGCACTTATTTCTGTGAAATATACAAATGTTGAAGCAGTTTTTTCTGGAAGTAGGTTTTTTTTTCTTTTCCCCCTCTTCTCTCTCCCATTTCCTTCTTTGTCAACCCAACGGTGACACAAGCCAGAGTTGTGAAAGTATAAAATTTTAAGTAGAGGCATTAGTATTGGTGGTGGCAAATGATTCAAGAAATCAAGTTTCTACAGCATCAACCTCAGGACAGGTGACATGAGATCTCCCCAAACCCACAGGTGTGGGGATGTCACATCACCTGTCTCTCTTCTCCAGTAATTGTCTGGGAATTGGGAATTGTCTAGCAATCCCCTGAATTTAATCACACTATATACTTAAACAACAAAAGATAGAAGTTGTTTCCTCAATTAAAATTTGTCCCCTCATGAGTTAGTCTGCAAGAGGAAGATTCTCATCAGCATTGAGCTTACTCAAGCTAGAACCCTTAACACCCAATCTCTCAAGATGCTACAGTTTGCAGAACTGAAGCAATTGTTAATAAGAGTACCCCTTTGTTTCTCTCACCAGTCATGTTACCCTTCTCTGCAGCCATTCAGTAGCTCTACATTCTTCCTAAGATCAGGCTTCCAGACCTGTATGCAGTACTTAAAAGGCCTGACCATTGTCTTGTACAATTAAATAATCACCTCCTTATCCCTGCTAGCAAAATTCCTGTATATCATTGAGAAAATCAAATATGATCTATCATGGCAGCAGTCTCATTCAGAGAACTCCATATCTGATTACACAGTTACCACTTGGTATTTTTTCATTTTCCACTATGCACTTGGTATGTTACTGCTTACCACATGGTTGGTATGTTAACCAGGGATTACTGCTACCTATATGTAGTACCTTGCATTTGTCCCTGTTAAACTTGTATTGCCATTTTTCTGCCTATTTGCCTAATTTTTGTAGATCTTTAGCAGTGGCATACATTGATGAATGTCCCATCCCCCACTCTGCCATCAACGTTTGTATCATCTTCAAACTTGGACATTAAACCTGATGTACTTTTGTCAATAATCAATATCATTAATAAGTACAGAAAACAACGAGCCTGGTACCCGAACCCTTCTGGACTTCATCGTAATATTAGTCCACGAAGAGCAGAGTCCATTGATAACCACTCTCTGGCTTCTCCCACGCAATCATTCCTTTATCCTTAACAGTTACTTGGCCTTAATGCCACACTGCTCCAATTCATACAGCAGTGTTTTATGTGCAAACAGTATCAAGAGCTTTTTTGAAATCCAAATATATGATATTTGGATTTCTTTTGTTACTGCATCATAATATGCAATCAAATTAGTCAGACAAGATTGCCCCTTAACAAATCCATGCCGTGACTGATGTATAACTGCACACCCTGTCTAGATGGTTCTGCTTTACTTCTTTAAGTGGTGACTCCTTTATTTTCCCTGGACACTAAGAAATCAGTAATTCCTCATCATCCTTTGATCCCACTTTGTGAATTGCTGATATTTGGATATATCCAGTCTATGGAACTTCCCTTGAGTCCAAGAATGCTCTCATAATTAGGGTTAAGGATATGCTTATCTCCTTGCTTCCTCCCTGAATATACCAGATAGATCTCATCCACCCCAGTTGCCTTTTTTATATTTTGCTTCAACAGTTTTTCTTCCACTTCCCTCTCAGTTATCAACATCATTTAGCTCCCTATTAGAGTTTGATAAAATTATATTATCCCCACTCATAAAAAATCCCCCATGCATGAATGTAGCTGCAAAATATTCATTCCATTTATCAGTAACCAGAGCAGGATCATCATTTTTAATCCATTCATATATGGTGGACCAGTGTTGATTCGTTTCCTTCCTTCTAGTGTTTACATAAATTAACAAGTCTTTGGTGTTTTTCTTTGCATCTTTTGCCAAAGAGTTCTCATTATCTGCCTTAAGTTGTCTCCTTTGTGACTTGAATTAGGGCTTCTTTATATCAACCATATTGCCTGATATTTATATGTATTTCATGCATTTTTCTTCACTGTCTCAGTTCATCTACATGTCCGTGACATATATTTCTACTGATTATAGACACATATATTTCTAAAGAGATCCTGCTGACCTCGTTATAATAATAGTTTCGACCCAACAGTGCCACACTAATGGTCTCACTACAGTTGGCTAATTTTACTTATTAAAAAAAAAGAAGATTAATTTCTGTAATAACTGAAAGTAAGTGTAGAGTATTTAAAACTTTTAATAGAAGAAATAAAGACTACCAAAAAATGGTAGTCTCTATATTTTCTAAATATCTTGACAGGTAGAATCTTCAGTCTGTCAAGATATTTCTTAGAAATTATTTTTAGATTTAGAAAAGTGTTCTACCACGTTGAGTTGATGGTTTATTCACTTCGAACAGCTGTGCTATTCTTATTACTATGCATTTCATCTTTGATATATATATATATATATATATATATATATATATATGTGTGTGTGTGTGTGTGTGTGTAATATATCTTTTTCTTTTTTTTTTTTTTTCTTATTTTTCTATATAGGTCAGATGAACAAAATCACTTGCTTATTGCCAGTGTCCAGTTACCAAGCGAAGATGCTCAGTTCGATGCTTCACATTATGACAGTGAAAAAGGAGGTAATTATGGGGTTCTTTGCAATAAATTTACAAATAACCACAGGACACATTAAAATAAATAAGAAAATTCATTGTGAAAGTCATTATATATATTCATGAGTTGTATTTCAGTCAAAATAAAATACTTTTAAGAATTTTACCAAAATTTTGATAATTGTTTGTTTAAGCAGTTAGCATTAGTAGAGGCATGCGATGAAAGAAAGGAAACTTAAGCAGCATCACCCCAAAAAAAAAAAAAAAGCCCGCTCCCATTTCACCACTCCGTTGGTTTTAAATACCTGTCCAGCTGAGCTTTAATTTATTTAGGCTGTCAACTTCCACAAAAAAAGATAAAAGTCTGTTCGCCAATCAACTACCCACTGGCAAAAGACAAACTTCGGCACATCTATCCAACAACTGTCTTTCCTCAATTTGAATTTATGCCCTCAAGTGATTATTCTGAGCTAGAGGAAGAATCTCATCAGCATTGAACATGCTCAAACCATTCAAGGCTTTATACACCTCAATCAGATCACCTCACAAGTGCCTAGTCTCCAGACACTGTAATCTGCAAAACTAAAGCCTTTCTTCATAAGAGCAACCCTTCGTTCCATTCTCTAATCTTTTTACCCTTCTCTGTACTCGTTCCAACAGCTCTACATCCTTCTTAAAATGAGCCCTCCAGACCTGTATACAGTCTCAAAGTGTGACCTAACCATTGCATTATACAAGGGGATAATCACCTCCTTATCCCTGCTAGAAAAATTCCTGTATATCTTTGACAAGACACCATGAGCTACTCTTGCAGACCGTCTGCACTGCTCAGAAAATTTCATATATGCCTGCACTATTACCCCCGGATCCTTTTCATTCTTTACCGCTGTCAGTGTAGTACCACAGAGTTGATATGTTACTCTGGGGTTACTTCTTCCCATATGTAGTACTTTACATTTGTCAATGTTAAACTTCATTTGCAACCTCTCAGCCCATCTGCTCAACTTTTCTAGCTCCTGTTGCAGCAGCATACTGTCATTAGTGTCCTTCACAACCCTTCCAACCTTCTTATCGTCTGCAAATTTGGACATTAAGCCTGATATACCATCATCAGTATCATTTATAAATACAAAAAACAACATTGAACCCTGAGGGACTCCACTTATAACATTAGTCCACGAAGGGCAGTGTCCATTGATTACTACCTCCCTGTCGTCTTGCACTCAACCATTCATTTATCCATGGCAGCAATTTTTCCTCTAGTGCCACACTGCTCCAATTTGTGCAGCACTCTTCTATGTGCAACAGTATCAAAAGCCTTTCTAAGATCTTAATATATGATATCTAAGTTATTCCCTGCATCCAGTTCCTTTGTGACCACATCATAGTATCCAATCAAATTGGTCAAACAAGACTTCCCCTTAACAAAACCATGCTGTGTCTGAGCTATAACTGAAGTCTTGTCTAGATGATCCTGCTGTGCTTCTTTAACCCTCCATTAATTTCCCTGGAACAGAAGTTAAACTAACAGGTCTATAATTACTTGTCTCACCCTTTGATCCTCCTTTGCATGTCTCCAGTCCATGGGTACCATCCTTGATTCCAGGGAAGCTTTCATAATTATGCCTATGGGTTTGCTTACTTCCTTTGCTGCCTCCTTTAATATAACTCGATAAATCTCATCCGCCCAGGTGCCTTTTCTTATGTTTATTTTCAACATTTTCTCTTCCACTTTACTCTCATTTATTACAAGATTATCTAGCTTACTGCCAGAGTTGACCTCTGGCATTCCCCTCTCTGAATAACTCCTCATGTGTGAATGTAGATGCAAGATATTCATTTAGTTTGGTAGCTACCTGAGCAGGATCATCACCAGTTGAACCAACAATATCAAGTGGACCAATCTGATTCATTCCCTTCTAGAGTTTACATAGGTAAAGAACTCTTTGCTGTTTTTGTTTGCATCCTTTGCCCAAGATTTCTCATAATCTGCCTTTGCCTGTCTAATCTCCTTTGTGACTTGGTTACAGACCAGTTTATATGTATCCCATGTATTTTTCTTCTCTGCCACATGTCTCATTAGCTCAGCTGACATCCATTTAGGCCTAAACTTTGAACAATATTTCTTAGTTGGTATGTAAAGCCTAGTAGCTTCCAAGATTAATTTTTTGAATGCTTTCCATTTTGAATTTGCTGTTGGTAACATCATCAGTTGGTCCCACTGTATAGAATTTAAAAACTGTCTCAGACCTTTGTAGTCGCCTTTACGAAAGCAAAAACCCTTCCTTTTACCCGTATGGTAGTTACCCCTTTGAGTAAATCCCACTTGAGTACACTGTAATCACTGCCGCCTAGTGGTTCCTTTATCTGCAGATTCTTAATGCATGAAGGATCACTACTGATAATCAGATCAAGAGTATTACTCGCTCTATTTGGCTCCCGAACATTCTGATGTAGAAAACAATCATCAGATAAATCCACAAAAGCCTTGCTAATGTGTGAGTGACCAACCCACAAATTCCAGTCAATGTCTGAAAAGATAAAATCCCCCATTATAAGACATTCAGATTTACTGGCCCAATGTATTCCTCTGCACAATTGCTCATTATACTCATCAGAATCATTAGGCTTATAACACACTCCAAATCTCAATTTTGATCTCCCAGTGCTTATGTCACACCAAGCTGATTAGACACTGCACTGTCCAGCGATGTTGACTGACTGCACTTCCTTCGATTTTGTGTGTTTCTTAACTAATAGTATAACCCCTCCTCCCTTCCTCTCCTGTCTATCCTTCCTGTAGACATTGCACTCCCCAAATTCCAGTTCTGCGTTCCTTATATCTGTGATACATCACGTCTCTGATATCCGAACAATATCTGCCTTTGATGTTTTGACCAACACCTCAAATTCATCAAATTTATTTAACAAACTCCTAGCATTAGTGTACACTCAATTATACATGCACCTGTTGCTATCTTAGCTACCCCAACACAACCCATGTGTTTACCTGTACCGCAATGACTCCCAACAGTCTCCGAAATACCCTGCATCTTGTTTTATGGCTGCTACTCATTCCAATAGAAGCAATGCAAGAATCACTTTCACCTTTTTTGATATCGATGGGTCAACTGTTGATGATCCTGCTCAGGTAGCTAACAAACTAAATGAATATTTTGCATTGACATTCACACATGAGGAGTTATTTAACGAGGGGAAGGCCAGAGGTGTATTCAACTCGAGCAGTAAGCTAGAGAATCTTGTAATAACTGAGAGAAAAGTGGAAGAGAAATTGTTGAAGATAAACACAAGAAAGGCACCCGGGGTGGATGGGATCTATCCAGTTATATTAATGGAGGCAGCAGAGGAAGTAAGCAAAACCTTAGCCATAATTATGAGAGCTTCTTTGGACTCAGTGGAGGAACCCACAGACTGGAGATATGCAAATGTGACCCCAATTCACAAAGGAGGATCAAGGCTGACACAAGTAATTATAGACCTGTGAGTTTAACTTCTGTTCCAGGAAAATTAATGGAAGCACTAGTTAAAGAAGCACTGCAGGATCATTTAGACAAGACTTCAGTTATAGCTCGGACACAGAATGGTTTTGTTAAGGGGAAGTCTTGCCTGGCCAATTTGATTGGGTACTATGATGCAGTCACAAAGGAACTGGATGCAGGGAATAACTTTGATATTATATATTTGGATCTTAGAAAGGCTTTTGATACTGTTGCACATGGAAGACTGCTGCACAAATTGGAGCAGTGTGACATTGGAGGCAAATTGCTGCTGTGGATAAAGGGGGGGCTGAGGGGGAGAAGACAGAGAGTGGTAATCAATGGACACTGCTCGTCCTGGACTGATGTTATTAGTGGAGTACCTCAGGGCTCAGTGTTGGGTCCATTATTGTTTTCTGTATTCATAAATGATATTGATGATGGTATATCAAGCTTAATGTCAAAGTTTGCAGACGATACAAGTGTAGGCAGGGTTGTCAAGGACACTACTGACACTATGCTGCTGCAATAGGATCTGGAAAGGTTGAGCAGATGGGCAAATCTGTGGTACTACACTGACAGTGGTAGAGAATGAAAGGGACCTGGGGGCGGTTGTGCAGGCAGAAATGAAGTTCTCTGAGCAGTGCAGACGGGCTGCAAGAGTAGCTCATGGTGTATTGTCAATGATATAGGAATTGTTCTAGCAGGGATAAGGAGGTGATTATTCCCTTGTATAAGGCAATGGTCAGGCCACACCTAGAGGGATCCTCACTCTCTCGTTCCTTCAGCCAAGAGGAGGTAGTACCACAAGGATCAGTATTAAGTGTCATGCTTTTTGCCATCAAAGTCAGTTTCATCACAGAACAACTTCCTCCAACTGTAAACTGTGCCCTCTACGTTGATGACTTTAGTATATTTTGTCAGTCATGCAACATGAGGGTTATTGAAAGACAACTGCAGAAAGCCATTGATCGTCTTAATTCCTGGGCACTTGCTATTGGCTTCAGGTTCTCGCCGGAGAAGACCGTTTGCGTACACTTTTGTCGCAAGCGTAATCTTCATCCTGAACCTGAATTAAGGCTCGGACAAAATGGTATTCCAGTAGTGTCAGACACAAAATTCTTGGGACTTGTGTTTGATAAAAAGTTGACCTTTCTCGAACATCTTCGTCAACTTCGTACATAATGCACAAGGGGACTAAATATTCTCCGCTCTCTCTCCTCCACGCGTTGGGGAGCAGATCGATGCACACTACTACGGCTTTACCGTGCACTTGTATGACCCAAATTAGACTACGGGGCCCGGGTATACTCCTCAGCCAGAGACATTGCCCTTCGATGGCTTGACCCTGTCCATCATCAGGCCATCCGTATCGCTACTGGAGCATATCACACATCTCCTGTCCAGAGCTTATACTTCGAAGCAAACGAACCATCATTATCCCTTCGACGTAAGCAGTTGTCTTTAAACTATGCTTTAAAGTTGAAATCCCTGCCAGACCATCCTACGTGGACATCCGTTTTTGAGCCACGTTGGGAAAACTTGTACAATACCCGTAAGACTGCCAACCGACCTTTTGGCAGTCGTGTCCAAGAGCTACTCAGAGAGTTTAATATCATGGTAAACAAGGTTGCACAAACACGAAAAGAAATTCCTCTACCCTGGCATGCCCATCCCCCACCGTGCGACTTTTCCCTTAAGAAATGGGTAAAGTCTGAGACCTCATCATCTGTCTACCAGCAGCTCTACTCTGCACACCAAGCTGAGCACTCAGACTTCCTGCCCGTTTACACAGACGGCTCGAAGTCTGAATAGTGCGTAGGATCTGCTGCTGTCTTTCCGAACACTATAATATCTCAGCAGATTCCTCCTGAATCCAGCATATAGACTGCAGAGCTGTATGCTATACAGCTAGCCTTGAATCACATTCGAACTTGTCAATTCCAAAGGTCAATAATATATTCTGACTCTTTGAGTGTATTACAGGTTTTATTATCTCTGAGACACAATTCTCATCCAGTTCTTTGTCGGGTTCAGCAGAAGATACATTCTCTTCATGAATACAAGTTTGATATCCGCTACTGCTGGATTCCTAGCCACATTGGGATAAAGGGAAATGATTTGGCTGACGCTGCAGCCAAATCAGCAACACCCACTCGTAATCGTTGCCTGTCAGCCCCTATGCAGACTACAGGCAAATAATACACAACAAGATATATTTCCAATGGCAAGAACTATGGCACAGACAGAGAACAAATAAATTATATCAAATAAAGCCTGTAATAGAAACATGGCAGTCTAGTCTGCGCAGGAATCGGAGCGAGGAAGTTGTTCTTGCTCGTCTCCGCATAGGACACAGTCATGTGACACATTCTTTTCTGCTGAGGTCGGTTGACCCTCCTATGTGTGAGTCTTGCGACACCGTTTTAACTTTAAAGCATATTTTAATAGATTGTGTTAATTTTACCCATGTTCGCAATATATGTTTTACCGCTTTTACTCATCGGACTGAGCCTTATACACTCAGTCAGATTTTATCAGACAACGACCACGTGTCAGCAGTTTTTAAGTTTTTACAAGCTATTAATATATACACACATATATAAATTGGCTCATTAATTTTTAAACTTATATTGCCTTATATATATTTATATATATATAAAAATAACAATTTGACGAGGTAACCTTTTTAAAGGTTACCAGAATTTATCTTTATTGTTATTTTAATCGTTTCCTGGCGCAGTATAACCTTAGTTGTTTTTGCGCCAATAAACCTAAAATCAAATCAAAATCAAACCACACCTAGAGTACTGTATACAGGTCTGGAGGCCTCATTTCAAGAAGGATGTAGAGCTGCTGGAACGAGTACAGAGAAGGGCAACAAGATTAGTGAATGGAACAAAGGGGTGCTCTTACGAAGAAAGGCTTAAGTTTTGCAAATTACAGTGTCTGGAGACTAGGCACCAGTGAGGTGATCAGATAGAGGTGTATAAAGCCTTTGATGGTTTGAGCATGCTCAATGCTGATGAGATTCTTCCTCTCGCTCCGAATAATCACCTGAGAGGGCATAAATTCAAATTGAGGAAAGACAGAGGTAGGATAGACGTGCGGAAATTTGCCTTTAGCCAGCGGGTGGTTGGTTGGTGGAACAGACTTCCATCCCTTGTTGTGGAAGTTGATAGCCTAAATAAGTTTAAGTCTCAGCTGGACAGGTATTTTGAACGAACAGAGGGGTGAAGTGGAAGTGGTTTTTTTTTTTTTTTTTTTGGCTGATGCTGCATAAGCTTGCTTTCTTGCATCAAATGCCTCTACTAATGCTAACCTCTGCCAGCAGCTACTGTTAATCTATTCGTCTTTGTATCCCCCCAAGCTAGCAGTTTTCCAACCCACTTAATATTGCCTCGATAGCATCAGCAAATATTCATGCACCCTTTCTATTTAAATGTATCCTATCCCTGTAGAATCACTCTCTCCTGTTAACAGACTAGGCTGAGAAAAGTTCTACCCCTTGTGCCTTGCACAGTCTGTCCAGGGCCGTATTGATCGACAAGGCTCTCATCATGTACTTCCTTCTATTATGTCTGGGCAGAATTGCAGACACTTTCAAATTCAACCCTAATTCACTGCTTTTCTTTCAACAGTGACCAGCACTTGTTAAGTACTTCTGCCGGTCTTAATATTATTAGCCAACGGTAACACCTTTTGTGTACAACAATATCACTTTTGTGCCCTTAAAAGATATCTGCTCTACAACGTCATGTCTTTACCCTGGCAGACATACCCTGGTCCTCTTCCACCTATCCTTTTTACCCAGTTTAGTTTCCGTTTCCCTGACAATAGAGTCACCGATAACTACTAGTTCCTGTGGGACCAGCGCATTCTGTCTTGGGGGTTGCCATTGTGTTGCTTGATGATCAAGTGCAAGCTCTGGCATTGATGTGGACAGCTGAGAGCTTAATGGGCTCCTCAATTTAGATCTTTCGAGGGCATCCACCCTGTCCTTCAAGCTCTGATATAGGCCTATAACACTGAGTTGTTGCCTGATTTCCTCACAGTCCTTGCATCACGCACGCACGCACACAAAGACATACCCCTTGGCAATATCATGTCCCGTAGCTGATTGATCCACAAACATCAAACAGGCAGTGCATTTTAAAGGTTCTGGTTCAGAGGGCAGCTGTCCCTTCAATTCTCCCCTGAACCGCAGCACTCTCAATAAATTTAGCCTTTTGCTTTGCTTCTCTGGTCTTAGTCATGATTTCAATTTCAGTTTAAAATTATAACCCTAAACTTATATCCCAATGCAGTTATAACACTATACATATATATATGTGTACAGTCGAACTTCCCTATAAGGAATTGGATAAATCCAGCAAAAAAATTTGTTATACAGAGAATATATTTTTTTTTTTTATTAGAAATTGTTATCTAATTAGAAAATGAAAATGAATCTACATTTATTTTTAATGTATTTTATTTCAAAAACATACTTATTTAAATTATTTTTACACAATTTTTGCCGGTAAGTATTGCAATTTAAAAAAAAAAATCTGTAATTTTCGTTTTGCACAGTACAATTAAAAAATTGTCTAATTCTCAAAGAAAACCTCACATTTGTTCAGAGCATTAAAAACATTATTAGGAACATTTTCACAACACTGTAGAGCCATACGAACCGTTTTAAAAGCATTAATCATTTCTTCGCGAGTTGGCTTTTCTATGGGTTGTTCTGAAGTGCCTTCAGCGTCATCGTTAATTTCTTCGTGATCTTGGTCGCATCTAACACTGTTCAGCAGTATTTCATCTTCATTTGGATGTTCTGCTGTGATCTACATAAACATAACTATCCAGTGTTATTTCATTTTCAATGTTTCCGGACGATTCTAATAATGTCCAAAAGATTTTCAGTTGTGAAAGGAGCAGTTCATCTTGTTCGTCCAGTTGTTGTTCGACCTATGTATTGAATGCAAATCCCACTTTCGAAAAACAATTTTGAATAGTGTATTCAGTGACATCATTTGTCCAAAAATTTGCCAGTTCAGAGATGCAATCTCTAAGTTTAATTGTAACCTCCAAGTTTCTATTTTCTCATAATGCATTGACAACCATTATTCTCTTTCGGTAATGAAATTTAAAATTTTTAATAATGCCTTGGTCCATTGGCTGGAGTTTTGATGTTACAATTTTAAGTTTGGCAGATATACTGGCAGGATGTGCCAGACAGTTGTCGGTTACGATTTTCAACACGATTTTCATTTTTCTTTTGTTATATTGCTTGTCTAGTTTTAATATCCATTCTTCAAAAATATCACTCGTCATACATGCTTTTTTATGAAAGGTGTGGTCAACTTCCAAAGATTTTGTCTGTCTAAAACATCTTGGGTCTTTTGATATTCCAATGACTGATTCGTGATATTGGTATATTCTTTTCACGTATCATTTGCACCCATTTTAGAACAGCTTTATCAACATTTTTGTATATACACAACTTAATTTTTGTCTTAATTTTTCACTTCCTGCAATATTTGCTCCAACTAGTGCAGTGATTCTTTCTTTCTTTCTTTCTTTCTTTCTTTGCTTTGTTTTCCGCCAAAACATTTATCATCCTTAAAAGCAAGTTTTCTATTCGGTAAACATTTAAAAGAATGTTTACCGAATTAAAACCCATTTTGTTTTAAAACCCATTTTGTCAGCATTAAAAACATCCTTACGCTCATATTCTTTCAAAATCTTCTTTAAGGTATTGTTCCTCCAACTGTTGCAATCTTCTTCGCTTACATTAACACTTTCTCCACAAATAACGTTTTCCACAATTCTGTGGCACTTCTTAAATTTATCTAGCCACCCAGTACTTGCATTAAATTCTCTATGTCCAAGGGACTGTGCACATTTCAGAGCTTGTTGCTTAATTCTTAGGCCCGATATTGGTATTTTCTTTTCACATATCAATTGCACCCATTTTAGAACAACTTTATCGATATCTTCGTATATTCACAACTTAATTCGCTTCTTGTCTGCTCCTTCTTCAATTGCATTTAAAATTGATTGTCGATTAAAGAAAGATACGATTTTGTGAATTTCTTTTATTCTGCTTTCATTCATATATACACGAAAGAAAATTTATGATTAATGTATGCTGTATGTTACCTTTTAGGAAAAAAAAAATACAAGAGTATATAGCTTAATGTGATTTATGATGAACTAAATTAAAATAAAAAAAAATTCCTGAAAACCATCTACTGTGAGTCCTTTTAGATGAAAATGGACATATCATATAATGATTGATAGGAAGGTCACGTGGTACAGTTGAGGTGAGAAGCGAATGTCACTCAGTAAGCATTACTAAAAATTGACTATGGTAGCATTCTATATATTGCCGCTGCAGCATGCCAAGTTTACTGCAGCGAATTTCGTTTTCCCCTGAGCCAACATCAATCGACAAATCTACCCTATTGTAAAGTTTACAACCACTTTTAAGAAAACCCATTTGGTTTAATTACTGTAACAAAAGGAAACAAAGACCCTCCTACAGGCATCAATGCCTACAAGTATTCACTAAAAGGATGATTAATTCCAGATGCTAATGCGTAATTTCGGAGGGAAGGAGGCCGTATATTTGAGTGGCCGTCTAGCAGTGAATGCTTGAAAATCTTCAAAAATGCTTTTACTAATTTTTTTTAAAAATTCGTTATAGAGAGACTAACACATCACTGTATGGGGTTAATTTTACATGTAATTTTGTTTCAAGGTGCAGTGTTTTGCGAAAAAATTCGTAATATAGAGAAATTCGTTAAATAGAAGTTCGTAATAGAGAAGTTCCACTATATATATATATATATATATTTTATTTTATTTATTTATTTATTTTTTTTTTTTCAGTATTAAGTATTATCTCTGAGTTTCGTTATATAACTTCCATATGAAGTTATGTATTAAATAATAATGTTACGTGTGTAAAATCTGAGTCGTCGTTATATGTATTTAGTTAAAAAGTACAATTGAATTGACAAAGAAGTTTAACAAGGTGAATAAATTTTATTGATTAATTGATAATATTACGTACTGTATTATGCTAATGCTATCTAGTCCAGGATATAACATATTGTATAACAATGGCGGCAAGTTACGAACAGTAAATCTATGGACAGTATTAATTAACTTGCAAAATCTCGCGTGTCTAAATTCAGAAGTAACCAAAGATCTTGTCCAGATCTGTAAGCTGCTTATAGAAAATAATATAATATTACAGTTAAATTAATAAAGCGGTTAAATACAGCTAAAAACTTAACGTTCGCTGGAGCTGCAAAAGTTATAAAACATGTGGATTGGATACCCTTACCGATACTAAGTAATAACCTAGAAAATCTCTATCGAAGTTAAAAATTAAACTAAGTATTGTAACTAGGAATATAAAGCTGCTCTAGAAAATAAATTAATATGCCAAGTTAAGTTAATAAAACAGAAAAAAATTAAAAATAAACTTCTCTCTTAGCCAGAGCTGTAAAAACTTTGCATGTACAAGGCTACCCTCATTCCCAAAAAAGGGAATGAGAGTAGCCAGTTAACCATGTATCTTGTGGTATTAAATGTTAAGACGTAATATGAGCTTGTAACTCAAAATATCAGTGGTCTATACCAGGATAGTGTCCTTGTTGACTTCTGGGAAAATGTCAGTGACTACTTAACACAATAGTGGTGATACTCTGTTTTCTACTTCACCATAAAGCAATAGATTATTAATAAAGCACAGCAGAAAAGTACAATGGTCATATGCATGGAACAGTTTCAAAGTAATCAGGTTCTCTGATTACGACCTTAAATAATTGGTTAAAAAAGAAATTTGGCTAAGGTAAAGAAAGCCTGCACGAGAAGCATACAAAAGTTCGATGGAATTTACCGGTAAAAGTACTTTGCCATAATGGTATTTGTATTGTTGCTTGCTCGGTAAACATATGGTGGGTGTTATCGGTCTGGAGTAGAAGTTGTATTCCACGGGAGCTTGAAACCCTCCCAAAGTGGAGGGGAGGTAACCTGACCTTTTTTCTTTAGAATCACTAATTGAACCACGGACAGAATCACATTGGAAGTTCTGGCGTCATAAAAAAATGTTCATAACGTAGTTTCACCGGTAAACTTTTTTGAAGTTGCAGTGCTTCTCGTGTGAGCTTCCTTTGCCTTTTTTTTTTTTTTTTTCCTTAATAAAAAATTTATCCACTAGTCCACCTGTGATTTTAAAGAAAAAAGATCTGGTTATTCCCTCCACTTCGGGAGGGTTTTGAACTGCCATGGGATTCAATTTCTACTCCTGACCGATAACATCCACTGTATGTTTGCTCAGTGAGCAACAATATAAATGCCGTTATGGCAGAGTACTTTTACTGGTAAAGTTCATCGAACTTTTGCTTGCTTCTCGTGCAGGCTTTCTTACCTTCACTAGAAATTCTATTGAAACCATTCTGCGTGACCGAAACTGATTTTCAAGAATCACAGATGTAAAATACTAAGTTTCAACTTAGTATTTTACATCTTATATATTCCCATTCAACATTTTTCAATTTTTGAAAAATTCATTTCTTAAATAAATTTAGACATTAATCTAAGCGATAAAATGGAAGGATACCTTTTGTAAACGTTTTTTATTATTATTATTACTTATTTTTTAAAATGTAAATTATTTGCAATTGCCCTCATTTTACGAACCATGTTTAATTTTAAAATTGATTTATTATTTTGAATTGGATTTTCTAAATTTATTTGTCGATTTTCTGCTACAATTTTTAGTCTTACCTTTTCTTCTCCCACCACTGGAATTATTACTGAGGTCTCTGACCTTAGTTTTCTTAAAAAATCTCGTTGAATCAATTCTGTTCCTTGGTGGTCTGATGGTCTTTCCTCTCTTAGAAGAGATCTTAAGACCACTAGGCGAAACCTTAATAGAGCTAAAAGGAATAACAGGCCACCAATTGAAGTAAACAGGCTTGCTGACTTGTATAAGGCATCTCGCAACAGATATTTTAACAGTATTAGAGAGGAGAAGGCCTAGGCTTGGGCTCGTCTCGTGGAAAAAACTATTAAATCTGATTCTTGGGGTTTACCCTATAAAGTCATTGCCTCTAAACTCCACCCACATATTCCTCAGACCCCGATCCATGTTCCAAATTCCACTGAAACTTTAACTTGGTCGGCATCTGTTGATGCCGTCTTGGATGAATTGCTTCTCCGGGACGTCTCGGTTCCTGAGAGCAATGAACAAACTCTTTTTAGATTACAGCATCTTGTGTTTGAAGGCTCTTCTTCTGAGGATCCCTTCACTGATATAGAAATTGATTCTGCCATTAATACCCTTACTATTGGCAAAAGTCCAGGTCTGGATAGCCGACCGGGCTAGCTGGGTAAAGTGCCTACCTGGCAACCCAAAGGTCGCGGGTTCGATTCCCGCCTCGGGCTTGGATCAAAAGTACTGCAAAAACCTTGGGAGGTGCATTATGGCCACAGAAGCCTATGCGCCAACAAAATAAAAAAAACAAAAAACAAAAAAACAGGTCTGGACCTCATGGAGGTTTCTGTGATTAAAATAATCTAGAAAATAAAAACTATCCTTATGAATTCTTCCCTTAGGTTTGGTGTTTTCCCTGATCGCTGGAAAATTGCCAACTTAAAAATCCTTCTCAAGAGTCCTGGGAATCGAGTTGACTCTCCTTCTTCTTATCGTCCAATTTCCCTTCTTCCTTTTCTCGGTAAGTTGTTGGAAAAACTTCTGGTTTCACGTTTCAAGGGTTACTATAACTCAAAAAATCTTTGTTCTTCTTCCCAGTTTGGTTTAACCCAAGGTAAATCAACTACAGATGCAATTAATCTTCTCCTGGGCACTGTTCAAGCATCTCCTTCTAAATACGTTCTCGGTCTCGGTAGACTTCAAAGGGGCCTTTGACACCTTATGGTGGCAGAGTGTCCTGGCGAGGTTTCGGGAGGCCAAGGTCTCCTGTCCTATCTACAAACTAATTTCTAGTTATTTCGATAGTAGAAGCCTTGTGGTTTCTTCGGGTTTTTGCTCGGTTACGAGGCCGGTTTCTAGGGGTTGTCCTCAGCGATCTGTTCTTGGCCCGGTTTGCTGGAACATGGTCCTTGATGGATGGCTAAATGCCCTTCATGATGATATTGCCAACATTGCCTACGCTGACGATCTTGCCTTGCTTGTCCCTGGGAATTCTCGTCTTGAATTGGAAATTAAAGCAAACCGCACCTTGGATGATCTTCACATGTGGTGTTCCCTTCATAAACTCTCCATTTCAGTCCCTAAAACTAAACAGGTTCTTCTGAAAGGCCTACTGAATCGTAATCGTCCCCCTGTGGTTAAAATTCTTGACCAGGCTGTTAAATTGGAAAGTGAATATAAATACCTTGGGGTGGTGATTGATGATCGTTTATCTTTCATTCCCCATTGTAAGTACCTTCGGCAGAAAATCCGTTCTCTTACCGGCTGGCTGTTACGTCTTGCCCGTTCCCTCTGGAATCTTAAGTCATCTTCTCTTGGTCTTTACTACAAGTGTCTCTTCATCCCCATCGTCTGCTATGGTGCCGGCGCTTGGGGCTTCAGAATTCTAAATTCACTGGTCCAAAAACACCTTCTGCAAGCCCAGCGGTCCTTCCATCTGTATACTTGCAGGGCATGTAGAACTGTTTCTACTGATGCCCTGCTTATTATTAATGGTCGTCTCCGTATCTACCTGGAAATTATATTGCATTTCTTGTCTTACCATAGGAAATCTCTGTCTCCTGCCTCGGTGTGAGATTTTGCTAATAATTATGAGAACTCTACAAATGCTCTGGCCAGGCTTTCCAATCTTGCTTTGGAAGAGTGGCAACACTCTTGGAATGATTCCTCTCTCGGCAGAGTCACATACTCTTTCTTTCCTCGTGTTTTTATTAAAGATAAAAATTTTAACTGGCTTGAACTTGGGTTATTTCCCACTTTCTTAATCACGTGTCATGGAATTAATTCTCATTTGTATAGATTTGGACATGTCCCCTCTCCTCTCTGCTCTTGTGGCTGAGGAGACGGTTGAACATATTGTCCTACACTGTAATTTATATGTGGATTTAAGACAACAATTGTATATCTGTACAAATGTATATAATTTAGATGATTTTTGGCGCCTGGTTGGGTCGGCGTACTCTCTTTCTTCCTTCTCTTCTTTTGCTAATAGTGTCTTCCGGAGAAGAGCGGCTTTATCAAGGAATAACCCTTGATTTCGTTATTTGTTCTTAATATTTATATGTATTACTGTATTCATTTTTTTTTTTTTTTTTTTGAGAGGAGTTTCTTCCTTGTATAAATTGCCTTGTTTCAGGAGACTTGTTTCAGGTTTCGCCTGGCCGAGTGGGAGAGATGGACCTCCCCTCTCCCACTTCGAACTCTGTCCGGGCTGCCTGAAATGATTTTCTGCGAATTGTATGTATTTTGTAAATGCTGTAATTATCTTGTTAATATCATGGTGCTTTTGTTTGATTTGCTGTTTGCTCTAAGAATTGAGAGTAACCGATTTTATTATGTTTTTGAATCAGCAGTTGTTAATCTTAAATGTTTATATTGTACATTACTTGTGTAGTTAGCTCATTATTATGTTGAAGAGAGTTTTCTCTTCTTGCGTTGTCTGTTTGGCTCTGAGGAGTGGGATGGACCTCTCCTTGCTCCCTCAGATCCAACTTTCAGTTGGCTGTTCTGGTTGAGTGAGATGATTTTCCTCCCTAGACTGTTTTACTGCTAGCTGCTTCTCTTGCTGCTTGTGTTTTGATTTAATTTTGTTTTCCTGCGGGGCTGATTATTTGTTGTATTTTTCTTTCCTGCCTGATTGCAGCTGCAATCAGTTGGGTTTTTGCTAGTACCATATAGTTCTTGGTCTAGCATTTTTAGTTGTAAATGGGTTTTGGTTCTGAAGGGTGGGATGGACCTCTCCCCGCCCTCTCAGATCCAATTGCTTTGTTGGCTGATTGGTTGGAGGCGTTGTTCTCCTCCTCCAGTCTTGCTATTATTTTCTTTTCTACTGCCAGTTGCAGTGGAAATGTATAGTTTTAGCTTTTGTTCAGCCCTGCAGGTTGAGGGTTTTTTTTTTTTTTTTTTTAATGCTTACCTATGCATTATTGTTACGTGTCTTGTTATTTGAAACAAGTTTTGTTTTTCGCAGCTTGTGGTAGCAGCTTTGTACTTGCTGGTTATGTACATATGTATATAGATTAGATTAGTACATATGTAAATAGATTACTTGTGCAGAGACATTTTCTCTGCATATTCATTAATTATTGTTTAATATTTAACTTATTATTTTGAATTGATTTTGTTATACTTAGATTTAAATTTAGAATTGTTTTTGATTTGGTTAACTAATTTATTTGTACAGAATTTATTGGTTTTGCCTTTGGCATATCTTTGCCTTGGGTGAGTTCTGTTTGTCTCTTTGTGTTTTGCATATATGTTTCTGCATTTCTTCTGGTTGACTTCTTTTAATTTCTTGGTTGACTGGTTTTTCAGCTAAGATTTTAATTACTTATTTTGTAAATATTGTATATTTTACTCTCTGCTTATGTAGTGACATTTGTTAATATGTTTACTGCTATGTTTCATATCGGTGACATAAGTATTTATTATTTATCTTAATTTATTCTTTTAAGTGGCTGTCTAATAGCCACTTGTACATTACCTATGTTCTTTCCTTGAAACTTTTCTTTTTCCCCTTGTCGGTGCAGGTTGGGCTTCCTTCCCGGCTAGGAGAATCTTTCTTTCAAAATTACAAGCCTTTGGGCTTCAAAATTTTACCTCTTCAAGCTCTCTCGCTTGTTAGATTTTCCAACTAGTGTTTTCCTCTTTCCTATTTCTTTTTCCTGAGAGAGTTTTTTGCTCTCTTTTCTTTTTATACTTTCTTTTCTCCTACTTTCTCCTCCCTATTCCTTATAACCGGGATTCCACTTGTTGGAATCCCACTTAGTGTAATTTAGATAGTTCCTGGAGCGCCTCCACGTGGCTAGGGACGGAAGTCGGGACGCAGGTAGCTTGCTCCCTGCCTCCCGGCTGCTAAGACTCCAGGGCCGGCAAACAACAACCATCACAACACACACATATATACTTACATACACACACACACTCACTTACACACACTTGCCGGCTATAAATAACCTACAGATGCTACAGCGGTATATAGGGCCGCATTGTATTGATTGCGGCCTGGAGGCCGCAATCAATACAAGAATACCTTGTCCCTTGTCCCTTTTCTTCTCCCACCCTGTTCATTAATTATTATGTTTAATTTATTATTTTTTGCTCAACAGTTTTCCAATGCTACTGCCATTAATTTTGATTTATATTTAAAATTATACATTGGGCATCATGTGAAAGAATGTGCATTTTTCTGCCTCTAATGATAGCTTTATATTTATTTTTTTTAATTTTCGTGTTATATTTTGTACCATTTTTTTAAATTTTTAACTACTTCATTATATTAATATTTAATATCATTATGTTAATATATGTAAATAAAATGGCAGTAGTGGGTTTGATGTGCTTATGCTACGCCTGTACCCCCCATCTACAGTATTTTATTTATTAGTCTAAACAAGCTGGTTAAGCTTACATTATCAGTGGTGTGGCTCTGTGCTGGAGTGCTAGTCTGTTCTATATTTTTATTTTTCACTGTATAAATACCACTGCTATTCAAATCCTTTGCATTCAGGGATCGGGTGGCGACTGATCCTTCGAACCGTTCGCCTTTGTGACGATTTGTCTAGCGATTGAAATGCAGTGTTTCCCTGAACATTATTGGCCTTGTGGTCCTCTGTAGATATTGGGCATAATGGTCAGTCTATTTTTGTTATTTTGGTTTTATTTTATTTTATTGTAGTTAGATTAGTCTATTTATGATATTTCAATTAATTTGGAACTGGCACCTTGGGGGGGGGGGGGCTCTAAATTCTTATGTAATTGGCACTAAATTTTAAAAGTGATTTATTATTTTAAATTGGATTTTCTAAATTTATTTGGAGATTTTTCTGCTACAATGTGTAGTCTTACCTTTTCTTCTCCCTCCCTGTTCATTAAACATTATGTTTAATTTATTATTTTGTGCTCAACAGTTTTGGGGGGGGGGCCTCTAAATTCTTATGTAATTGGCGCTAAATTTTAAAATTGATTTATTATTTTAAATTGGATTTTCTAAATTTATTTGGAGATTTTTCTGCTACAATTTGTAGTCTTACCTTTTCTTCTCCCTCCCTGTTCATTAAACATTATGTTTAATTTATTATTTTGTGCTCAACAGTTTTGCCATGCTACTGGCATTAATTTTGATTTATATTTAATATCAGTTATACATTGGGCATCGTGAGGAGGAATGTGCATTTTGCTGCCTCTAATAATAGCTCTATATTTATTTTATTAATTTTAAATTGCTGCAAAGGAGAATTGATCAAAAGATCAGTCCGCAACACCCGATCCTCAGATCAAACCGCCAATGCAGGAGACTTGAACAGTGGTGGTCCTGATGCAGTGAAAATTAAAAGTAGAACAGATACAGAGCACTCCAGTGCAAAGGCACGCCACTGACAAAAGTAATCTTAACCAGATTATAAAAACAAATAATGAACTATGGATGGCAGCACAGGTGCAGCAGCGCTAGCATTTTGCCCACTACTGTCATGTGATGTAATTATACATATATTTGAATAACGTTTAAAATAGTTGGAAACGTAATCTTTCATAATAAAAATAAAATAAAAAAGTACAGCATACATAGAAGCAGCAAAAAGCATATTCCTCTACATGATGCTTGAAATATAACCATACAAATTAATCAGAATGAGAGTTAAAAATAAATAAAATAATGCCAGCAGTATGGCAAGATGCGAAAATAGTCTAAATTAAATCAAACCAAACAGCGAGGGGAGGAAAGAGAGGGGTAACAAGAGTAAAAATATTGCTGACCGTTACTGGCCTTGTGGTCCTCTGTTGAGATGGGGCATAATGGTCAGTATTTTTGGTTTATTTTTGTTTTGTTTTATTGTACTGGTTTACATCTCTGTTGGTGATATTTCACATAAATTTAATGGCGGCCCATCAGAGGGGCCGCCATTAAATTTCTATTTTCTAAATTATATTAGAGAGTTTCTGCTGCAATATTTTTACTCTTGTTACTCCTCTCTTCCCTCGCTGTTTGGTTTGGTTTGGTTTGATTTAGGTTTAATTTTGACTAAGTTTCAATAGCAAAAGCTTAATTTCCGGTACTCACCTTGTATGATCTGCAGTTGTTATTTGGGTGAATGAATGACTAAATTTTTGGGTTTGGGTAATTTAAAGTTAAGATGATTAATTGGTAAATTTACGGGATGAGAATAAATTAATTAAAAACGTAATTAAAATATGCACAAGGAAGCAGAAGTGCACAACTCCGTCCCTGGTTGTCATGAAGAATTAATTAAGAACTCTAAAATATGTGGAACAGATGAGGCCAATAGTCATAACGGTAGACTTTCGTTTTGTTAAAAACGTCTTCAGTTGGCAAAGTTTAATGGAGAGAGAATGCGTGCTGTATTTTAAAGGAATTTTTTATATTCCCGTGATGCACTTTGCGACATGCGGAAATCTCAAGTGTGCAAGATTCCAAACCGGGGAAAGGTTAGAGGGTAGTTTTGCACTTATGATGTTTAATTTAATGTAGTGACAGAACCATTCTATGATGAGGGCTTCATATTGGAGAATTTTGTGACTGGTTTTTAATTTTACTATGGTAATGGCTGAATCAACTAGGGGGTGTGGTTGTGGGAATGCATGTGTAATGTGAGCTCAGTGCTGGATTGTGCTGTTCTGAAACTGTTATAGTGATAATATGCCCGTGTATTAGAGGTTTTAGTGGAACCGAATTTTGTCATAGTGCTTCTAATATAACAAGCATTGCAATTTTGTTAGCATTTAATCAAATATATAATGTTGTGCCTGTCACCTGTCGAGTATTTATGTGTTTCTTTATATGTATTGAACAAAGTTTATTATATGAGGAAAATATAAGTGTAATGTCTGTGCCCGCAAACACTCAGCGGAATTGTCCCGCAAGACCACTATGGTGGGGGAGGATGATACGTGTGTTTCCTTTTGTGATATGTTTAGTTGGATTATTGATGTTGTTTTTTGCAATGGAAATAATGTGTTGAATTTAGTGAGGTGGGTAGTCCCTAGCCATGAACTTTTTTTCTGAGGTATTGTAGCTCTGTAGATAGGTCGTCATGTGAATTGCTGTATTTTATGGCGTTATGGGTTTTATTATCAGTTTGGAATCTCACACACTTGAGATTTCTGCATGTCGCAAAGTGCATCGTGGGAACATAAATTCCTTTAAAATACAGCACGCATTCTCACTCTCTCTCTCTCTCTCTCTCCGTTAAAAACGTCTTGAAGACGTTTTTAACAAAACGAAAGTCTGCCGTTATGACTATTGGCCTCAACTGTTCCACATATTTTAGAGTTCTTAATTAATTAATTCTTCATGACAATCAGGGATGGAGTTGTGCACTTCTGCTTCCTTGTGCATATTTTAATTCCTTTTTTTACTGTTAATCTTTTTTTCTGTGAATCCCCCAAGCTATCAGATTTCTGACCCACCTAACACTGCCTCGATAGCATCAGCAAATATGCTTGCATCCTTTTTATTTAAGTGTATCCCATCCCCGTAGAGAAGATATTGGCCTGATATTGGTGTATTCTTTTCACATATCATTTGCACCCATTTTAGAACAGCTTTATTTACTTTTTCGTATATACACAACTTAATTCGCTTCTTGTTTTCTCATCCTTCAATTGCAATTTAAAATTGTTTCCCGATTTTTTAAAATTTTAGATAAACTGCTTGCAGGTATGCTTTATATCTCTGCAATATCTTTTTTCTTAAAACCCTGGTCAATATCATGAAGAATCTTGACTTTATTATTAATACTTTAAGCATTTTCTCTTTGGCATTGTTTACACAACTAAAAATTAGTGGACTGCAGCTCTTGCTGATACATACCCCGTATAGCCACCACCAACTTGGTTGCATTGGCCATATAGTGAATTGTTAGTACTCGGTGGCATCCGCTTGTCAATTCATCTGTATCATGTGACCTTTCCTATCGATCACTTTGGATAAAGTACACCTTTGTGAATTCTTTTTTTTATTCTTTCATACAAAAAAAAAATTTATGGTTTACGTATATCACTTTTTAATAAAAAACAAGAGCATATAGTCTCTGGGATTGATGACAAATCATTCTAAAATAACAAATTAAAAAAAAAAAAATTCATGAAAACCATTTACTGTGAGTCGAGTTAATCAGAACGGACATATACAAAAACTCTCATATAATGATTGATAGGAAGATTGCGTGGTACGGTTGAGGTGAGAAGCGAATATCATTCAATAGGTGTTTCTAAAAACCGACTCTCCAAGCATTTTGCGTATTGCCACCGCAGCACGCTAAAGGATTACCCGCAGCAAATTTAATTTTCCCCTTTCCCCTTTCCCCGAACCCCGGTCTAATCAGGAAGCGTGTGCTTCACACAGCTCCTGCCCACCTGGCTACAGAGGCACCCTTTATAACTAACAAAAATGAAACAAAGACCCTCCTTTAGGTGTGAATGGCGACAAGTGTTCGTTAAAAGATTAAGATTAATTCCCGATGCTAATGAGTAATTTCAGAGGAAAGGGAATTGTATTTGAGCTGCTGTTTAGCAGTAAATTCTTGAAAATCTTGAAAAGTGCTTTTGCCAATTTTTTAAAAAAATTGTTATAGAGAGACTAACACTTCACTATATGAGGTTTAATTTTACTTGTAATTTTGTTTCAAGGTGCAATGTTTTGCAAAAAATTTCGCAATACAGAAGTTCCATTGTATTTGTGATTTGGTATTAAAGGATTGAAATTATAAAATTAGGCATTCATTCATTAAATCTGATGTTGGAAGAAACTTAGGCATGATTAATTTATAACAAGTGTTAACCAATGGATTAAAGGATAGGAAGTGGTAATAAGGCCAAATAATGCAAGGAAGTAGACTTTTTCTGCAGTAATCAACAAAAAAATGTGAAGATAAATTTTGTAGATGAGAGTGGAAATAGAATGCATAAAAACTCCATTGTTCAGTTTTTTATGCTTGTATAAGTGGGATATGAACATACACCTTCCAATGCTGTATTGTTTATGAAGAGTGTTGCAAATTGAAATTTAATTGCAAGTAAAAATCTGAAGTATGGTAGTTTGAGGTCTTCATTGACCCAAAGGAGGTGAGTAAAGGAAAGGGGAAAAATATGAGAAAGATGTTATCCTCATAATTACTTGTAAATAGCATTGATGCAGGTTTTTTGGATAATTTAATGAATATGTAAAGACCAAATTTAAATGGAAAATACATTTAAAAACTCAATTTTTAACATTCTGGATTATAGAATACTACTGCAGTCTTCACCAGAAGACTTCAACTTTGATAATATAATTTGGACATTGCAATTCAAATATCAAAATCACTGCAAAAAAGCATCATGAAATTTCACAGCAGATTAAACCAGAAGGTTGATTCTGACTTTGTCATAGGCTTCTCTTCTGCCTAGATTGTGAAAAGTCTAAAACAAAAGAAAGTTCTGTTCTTTTGTTAATGAGGAATGCTTAAAATGTTAAAAAAAAATGCTTCATTTCTGAATGTGACTACGTGTTACACAAGTTCCCACTGAAAAAATGGTGTTCTTATAAATGCTTCAGTAGCACAAATTTCATTAATTCGCGATTCATCCTTTTTCAATTTTGAATTTTTTGTTAGAAAAGTTTTCAGTAGGCTGCATTTGGGTGGTTGCTGAAGATAAAGAAATAGAAAAAAAAGATAAAGATCATGAAAGAAAGTGCAGTAAATTTATAAAAAAAAAATCTGTGCGGTTTTTTTTTATTTACTTGTTTTAGCCCATACCTCTCCTATTTTTTTCCTGCATACAACTGCATGATCTCCAGCTTTTTTAAAGACAAAAGTTAGGACCTGTGTAGGCCTGAAAACTGAAGTAGAAAGGGTATTAAAATAGGAGACCAAGCACTTGGTAATAGGCTGCATATCTACCTGTGAAAGTGCATGATTATTTGTGGAAAATTAGATTTAAGCAAATTGAACTGCGTGCCACCAAAGTAAAACAAAAAAGAATTTGAGGCTTGTGTCTGTACATGGTTAAATGTGTAACTAGGTTGGTAAAACAATGGCATATCATTTGACATGCCTGTTTAAAAAGAAGTTAAGAGTTGTTGAGAAAACCAGTGTGATAATTTTTCAGTTATCAAATGAAAAAGTGCAAGTTATCAAATAGTGGCACTGGCTCATGTACAAATCCAGTCCGTGATCCAAAAAAGCTTTGAAATATGACAGATTAGTGAATTCTTCATGAAAAAGAACTGAGTTCATAGACTTCTGAACTGATATATTTATAACTGTTTGAAAGCAGCCCTAAACTGGTACAGCCAATCTCTGACTTATGTAAAGGTTGCATTCCGCGGAACTCTGCATAAGTTGGAATTTTCCTAAATGCTTATGCAGCACTCGCAAATTTGATTGAACCAAGCAAAAAAGAAATGTTCGACAAACATGTAAATGAATTATTTATTCAATTTTTTTTATCTCATGCTTAGGTAAAATTACAGCAGTGTACAAAATTACAAAAAGAGAGAGGAGACAGGCATAACATCAGCAAGTTTCACCTTTCGAGCATCGGTGTCAGAATTAACTCTCCAGCTGACAAGCACGTCACTGCAGGAGTTGAGGGCTGTGAAGGTTTAGAAGGGGTGTTTTCCAACATCAAAAATTTCTCTTCAGCTGCAGAATGGGCACTGGCGACTTCACCGCATACTTTAATGTTTTGGAAACCAGTGCAATGCCTGAACCTATCAAACCTCCTGTTGCTTGCTACGAGCTTGGCTTGGGGTTTGCCATACTCTGGAGCGAGTTCTAAGGCTCGTTCTGAAGAGAAATTTGGAAAATAGGTATAATAAAGAATGCGCTCGCCATTTATTGGAAAACAAAATCATAGTTACAAAAATTGTCACTGTATGGCACATAACTATCTGTTACGATTATGCAAATAACCTATGTTATTTGCAACACTTTACAGGAAGACATCTTGGCCACCGTGATCACCGAACCTCATCCCGTGCGACTTGTGGTTGTGGAGGTTTTTAAGAACCAGGTGTATTAGGAAGGATGTCAAACTCTGGCAGATCTGAAGGACAGCATTAGACGTCATGTGCTGGCTATTCCAGTTGACATGTTACGTTCTGCTGCACATTGAACAGTTGTAGTGCTGTTCAAGTGATTTGTATTGCCACAGGGAGATATAGTGACAAATTTTGTAACTAATTTTTTTTTTACAATAAATGGCAAGTGCATTCCTTACTGTTCTTGTCCAAATTTCTCTTCAGTATGAGCCTTAGAACTTGCTCCAGAGCCCTCTACATAGGGATACTTTCATTTAACAACACTGTACTTCTTGCAATCTTGAATGGCCATTGGTCTCGGGGGGCACTTGCTTCTGAAACAGATTTTTCATCCATATTACTAAAAGCTTTTCCATCTCTGATGGAAAAGGTATTAGTAATATGGATGGAAACAGTGCAAAATGAATCACAAAACAGCACCTGAATGCTGTTTTGTGATCACTGTTGATCTTAAATGCACTGATCCTTTAACATGTTCATTTTTATGCGCACTGTCCCTTAAAATAGTATTCAAGGTTGAAGCAGCGAGACCTAATTCCATGCAACAGATGACAAACTTTGTCCTGCTATGTATTTGTGAATTTACCTCAGGGTCCCGAGCTTCATCATTCTTCTCTTTCTTCGTGTTGGTGATTCCCTTCTACTTCTGACTTTTGTTCTCTCTCTCTCAGGGTAATGCAGATTTTTTTTTTTGCTAGTGCACCATAAGATTGGGCCTTTTGCACCATATAGCTAATAATAGTAATCATCTTCATTTCTAAATCAATTTTGTTTTGTTTCTTAGCTCTGCCAGCACAACCATTTTCCATTGGTCACTTTCCCTTCACCGTTGTAATAAGTAAAAATAGGAATGAAGAGAAGATTCTGAAAATTTATTTACGTTTTTTATATGATTGACGATTTCAGTGAAGGGTAGCTCATTTCACCTTCATACCGTAACGTAAAAACTCACAGAATTTCAGTTATCAGTATTATCACAAATGCAACAAGATCGAGTCTACTACCCGTTTGTAATAGATTGCGCTAAAAGAAAAGCCCAATAAACCAGAAAGTGCAAATTGCTTTTTATTGTTTTATGGTAGCAACCTCCAGATATGCGTTTTAGAAAAATATCACAAAAGCTTTCAAAATTGATTCTTATAACGGAACATGTGATAACGATGAAAGTGTAGTGCAATTTCCATTATAAATGGAAAGTGCAATTTCCATTATAAAAATGACCTTTTAGAGATAAATAGATTAGTTATATAGGGGAAATTTCAACTTCCAGGATCTTGGAATGGAAAAAACCTGTGTAACAGTGTGTTATTTGGTTCACATTTTGATATTTTCACGATATCTCCATTTTTTCCTACGTGATTCCAAATATGTTTCCACGATTTTCGTTTTTCTTGGCAATTTTGAGTGAGAGAGCATGTTATGTTGTATTAAAAAAAAAAAAAGCAATAGAGAACAATAGGAAAAAAGAAAATCCGCATACACAAAACTCTTGGCTAATGTTTGAAAGTGTACTCTACTTGTAAATAGTCCTTTCGCTGTCTTTTAATATGAAATGTGTATATTTTCAGTTATATGAAATGTAGAATTTTCATTTCTACTGCAGTTCCTAGCTGGCACATTGTGGAATGCTGTCCTATGTGGGACACAACCACCACCAGCACAGCTCAGCTGCTGCCATTAGGCCTTCCTAGCCACGCTCCCTTGCGTGGTCCTTTGCCTCCACTCTCTCGGGTGGGAGGGGGTATGTTACCCCTGCTCTCCCCCCTTGCTGCCCGTCTTTCCGCCCTGGTGGGACATGGGTCTGCTCCACTGATTTGAGAGTTATCTTCTCTATGGACCCCATGTCTTTTCCCACCAGCCTTCAGTCTCTTCCCCCACATAACTTACAACTACTAGCGTTCGAATCATTGTTAAATTTCCTGTTCCAGGAAAATTAATGGAAGCACTGGTTAAAGAAGCACTGCAGGATCATTTAGACAAGACTTCAGTTATAGCTCGGAAACAGCATGGTTTTGTTAAGGGGAAGTCTTGCCTGACCAATTTGATTGGATACTATGATGCAGTCACAAAAGAACTGGATGCAGGGAATAGCTTTGACATTATATACTTCGATCTTAGAAAGGCTTTTGATACTGTTGCACATGGAAGACTGCTACACAAATTGGAGCAGTATGACATTGGAGGCAAATTGCTGCTATGGATAATGGGGTGGTTGAGGGGGAGAAGACAGAGAGTGGTAATCAATGGACACTGCTCATCGTGGACTAATGTTATTAGTGGAGTCCCTCAGGGCTCAGTGTGGGGTCCATTATTGTTTTCTGTATTTATAAATGATATTGATGATGGTATATCAAGCTTAATGTCCAAGTTTGCAGACGATACAAAGGTTGGCAGGGTTGTCAAGGACACTACTGACACCATGCTGCTGCAACAGGATCTGGAAAGGTTGAGCAGATGGGCTGAGAGGTGCCAAATGAAGTTTAACATTCACAAATGTAAAGTACTACACATGGGAAACAGCAACCCCAGAGCAACGTATCAACTCTATGGTATACACTGACAGTGGTAGAGAATGAAAGGGACTTGGGGGGTGGTTGTGCAGGCAGATATGAAGTTTTCTGAACAGTGCAGACGGGCTGCAAGAGTAGCTCATGGAGTATTGTCAATGATACACAGGAATTTTTCCAGCAGGGATAAGGAGGTGATTATTCCCTTGTATAAGGCAATGGTTAGGCCACACCTAGAGTACTGTATACATGTCTGGAGGCCTCATTTCAAGAAGGATATAGAGCTGCTTGAACGAGTACAGAGAAGGGCAACAAGATTAGTGAATGGAACAAAGGGGTGCTCTTACGAAGAAAGGCTTAAGTTTTGCAAATTACAGTGTCTGGAGACTAGGCACCAGCGAGGTGATCTGATAGAGGTGTATAAAGCCTTGAATGGTTTGAGCATGCTCAATGCTGATGGGATTCTTCCTCTAGCTCAGAATAATCACCTGAGAGGGCATAAATTCAAATTGAGGAAAGACAGATGTAGGATAGACGTGCGGAAATTTGCCTTTAGCCAGCGGGTGGTTGGTTGGTGGAATAGACTTCCATCCCTTGTCGTGGAGGTTGATAGCCTAAATAAGTTTAAGGCTCAGCTGGACAGGTATTTTGAACGAACAGAGGGGTGAAGTGGAAGTGGGTTTTTTTTTTTTTTTTTTTTTGGCTGATGCTGCATAAGCTTGCTTTCTTGCATCAAATGCCTCTACTAATGCTAAAATTGCTTGAGCCCTACACCCAAATATTTAATGGCATCAAATCACATAACTAGTGCTCCTTTTGGCTGACCCCTATCTATAGCTTTTTTTTTTTTTTTTTTTAGGTCCTAGCCACTGAAACTCAGGAAATTAGGTGGCAAGACCTACCAGAGTATAATACTAGTGTACCTTGTCTGCCTGCATGTGGTGGAGTGGGGCAACGTTCGGTCACATTAGAGGCCGAGTGGCCAAATAACCAGAGGAACAACAGTACACGACACTACACATATACAACCTCCATACACCTTTAAACCACTAGCATTCACAGTATTCTATTTGACACCAACAATGTATACCACAAGGAGATGGGGGAATCCCATGGTGCTGTTTGAAACTAAACACAGTCTACTTCTACTGTAGTGTGGACTTCAAAAGATATCTCATATTTTACCAAACAATTCCTGGAAGCCCTGGATTTTGCAAAGAACTGCTTTTTCTAAAGATGCTGCTCTTGTTCTCTGCCACTTTGGGAATAACATCTCCAGCTTTTCAAAAGTCAAAATTTGCTATGTGTGAAGTACAACTGAAGGGGCTTAGAAGGCAACAGGTATACTGGTTGATATGAGACACTCAGTCTAAAACACTGATGGAGCCAATATCTTTCTATTACAGAAGATTTAGAAGTCTGGTTGGCCTGCCTCCCTAAAATCCCTTCATGCACACCTACTCGATAGTAAGCCCTGTTACGTCACTTAGGTGTAGAGTGGTTCTCTTCAAGATGCCTGATCAGTGTGAAGAGGAAAAGACAAAACCCTCCAGCACATGATATCACGGCAAAACAAATGGCCCTCACTCCCCCTCTTACAGCAGCGAGATAAATAGTGTCCGCTAAGATTCTCTGCGTATCACCAGGCTGCAATGCGCAGTAACTGAACTTGCCCTGTTACAACGTAAGATTGCTCATTGATGAAGACAGGATATTAGAGCTGGAAAAGGAATTAGAAAATGTGAATTGGAATATTGTCAGTTTGGCTGAAACAAGAAGAAGAAATGAAACTATTATAATTTTATCAAGTGGAAATCTGCTATATACCAAACATGAAAGGAGTGAAGGTGGAGTTGCTTTCTGGTCCATAAAGATATAAAAAAACAACATTTTGGAATTCAGAAGTACATCACCATGGGTGTCAAGACTAATACTCAGGATTTCTAAGAGATAAAAACTAAAGGTTATAATAATTTATGCACCAACATCCACCGAAATTGAGTCTTCCTGATGAGCAGAAAACCCACTACACTATCATTATGGAGGACTTCAATGCAAAGGTTGGAAAAAGACAAAACAGTCAGAAAGGGGAACTATAGGAAATTTTGGAATTTGGTGAAAGAAATGAAAGTCTTGTGGAATTTGCAGGATCTTGAAGATTGTCAGTAATGTACACTTTTTTCAAGAAAAGGGTGAACAGGAAGTGGACATGGAAGAGTCCAAATGGATTAACAACTAATGAAATATATTCATCCTTACTAACAGAAGATATATCGTGAACGTTTCTGACCTGAACAAGGTAAATGTTGGAAGCGATCATAGAATGGTAAGATGCACACTTGATATAGATGTAAGAAGAGAAAGGAAAAACTGACTCATGTAAATAATACGAAGGTCTTTGAGATAACAGAAGAGGAGAAAAAGCAGTACGTACTGGAACTTAAGAACAATTTGAACTTCTGCAGACTGCTCAGGACCAAGATATCGACAAGGAATATTACAACTTTCTGAAAGTCATAAAGCCCAAGAAACCTATAGGTAAAAAGAAATCCAAAGAAGGAAAAAATTAGACAAGAAACACATGTCATGATGAACCGAAGGCAACAAATGAAGAGCAAGATAATACTGATAAGGAGAAAATTGAGTATACTGAGTATACAAAGCCATTAGAAAGAGACTCAGAGAGGACAAAAAATTTAACACAAGAAAATTGGAACAAGCATTAAGGGAAAAGAAAGGACTTAAATCAGCAGGCATGAGCAGTAATACAGAAAGACAAATGATACTGAAATTGAAGAATAGCAATTTCAGTATCATTTGAAGAATAGGTGTACTTATAAACAGCTGAGAAGGCATAATTCAAGTAGCAGAAGACTACAATGGAGAATTATACAAGGAGGGAGGGAATGATGCCAGCAATGGGGGAAGATGGAACGCAAATTAGTAACACTTATAACCTACCTGATATTCTTCCTGATGAGGTAGAACATGCGTTGAAGAAAATGAAGAATCAGAAAGCCCTAGGGGAAAATGAAGTTACTGTAGAGTTGTTAAAATTGGGAGGAAGAGTCAAGACACAAAAACTGGCAAGTCTCTTCACAAAATGCATTAGAAAAGGTATGACACCTAAGGAGTAGAATAATGCAATCATAGTTAAGAAAGAAGATAAGTCAGAAATTGGAAATTATAAACCAATCAGCTTGTTATCCCACATCTACAGGTTGTTCACAAGGGTCATTACTTGATGAGAATCAACCGAAAGAGCAAGCTGGCCTTAGGACAGGATTCTGAACTGTGGATCACCTTCACGTAATATCACAGCTAATGGAGAAAGTAAATGAATATAAAACACCATTATGCCTGCCGTTTGTGGATTATGAAAAGGCATTAGACTCCATACTGCATAAGACAATGTTTCAAGCTCTGGAAAGACAAGACATAGCTACCCCATATATTATGATTTATAAGAAAATATATGAGAATGCTACCATCTTTATTAAACTAGACAAAGACAGTGGCAAATTTAAAATTGAGAAACGAGTTCGACAAGGAGACACGATATCTCCAAAGTTGTTTACTTCTGCCCTTGAGGAAGATTTCAGAAGATTAGTTGGGTCACAGAAAGCAGTCAATGTGAACGGAGAGTACCTAAACCATTTACGATTTGGAGATGACATTGTGGTCATCTGCAAATGATCCCAAAGAATTAGAGGAAAATCTTAATCAGTTATGCACAGTTAGTAAGGTTTTTTTTTTTTTTTTTTAGGAGCATTAGCAACTAAGGCCATATTGCTCCGGGGATATGCAGTGGTCATTCCCTGACCTTTCCGCATTCTCCGTATTTGGTGGTCATGGGTTCGAACACCGTTCTAATCAAGAAGCGTGTGCTACGCACTGCTGCTCCTGCCCAACTGGCTACGGAGGCGCCCAGTTACTAAGGATTTTGGACTAAAGATGAATATGGCTACAACAAAAGTAATGCTGAACAAGTATGCCACAGAAAGGGACGTAATGATGGAAGAAGCAATAATTTAAATGGTGGGGTCATATACTTATCTGGAACTATTAGCTGTAACAATGATAAATGGTTGGAAGTCAAGAGAAGAATAAATTTTGAATGGATAGCATTCAGAAAATATAGGCACATACTGAGGAACAATATCCCAGTTTGTCTGAAATGTAAAATAATGTACCACTGTACAAAGGGTACTAGGAAAGTTTTGCAATACAGCTTTGTTTATTTAATTTTTTCAAAGTAATTTCCTCTACATTCAATACACCTCTGCATCCTCCGAAACCAATCTTTAAACCAGTTCTGCCAAGTTTCACTAGGGAGTAAAGCACACTCGTTGTCCCAAGCCCGTAGAAGGTCCTCATCACTGGAAAACCGCCTCCCTTTTAGCTTCATTTTCACATGCGAGAACAGTGCAAAGTTGCAGGGAGCAAGGTCTGGACTGTAGGAAGGGTGCTTGAGAAGTTTCAGTCCTGTCGTGATCAAATATCCGGTGCAGGCTTTGGCGCGGTGAGCTGCAGCATTATCGTGATGGAGGTACCAGGTGTCCATTCTTGACTTTAGCCGCAGGTTCTTCATAGATCCAATGACTTTAGGCAGGCATTGTTCAGTATACCACTGAGCTGTGACTGTCTTCTGCGTGTCCAAAACGACACGTTTCACAATTCCACTCGATTTGAAAAATACAGCTATCATTTTCTTCTTTACAGATCGGGATTTTCTGACAATTACGGGTGTGTCGTCATCATCAAAGACCCAAACTTTGTTTTGAGTCTTGGTCGGCAGATCGTAATAGTACAGCCAAGTCTCGTCACCTGTCACGATGTTGTTCACATACCGAGATTGTCCCTTAGCAAACTTTTTTAACATCTCCCGGCACCAAGTCACACGCCGTGTCATCTGCTCTTCAGTCAGTTGATGCGGCACCCAGAGAGAACAAAGTTTCTTCACGTGCAAATGATCTTGCAGAATCGAACGAATTGCTGGTGCATTTAGGCCCAAAGTATCCTCTATCTGTTGGTAGGTCACTCGCCTGTTTTCGTCAAGCATTTTCCTCACAGCAGTAACGTTTTCCTCCATAACTGACGTTCGTGGCCTTCCCGGCCTCTCAGAATCCTCCAGGGTGAAATTTCCCCTTTGGAATTCTCTGTACCACCTGAATCGTTGTACGATGTGGACAATCATCATCTAGTGCAAGAGTCATTTCTTCTAAGCACTGGTCTATGGTTAAACCACGCACAAAATTATACCGCAAAACTGTCCTTATCTCATTTCGTGACCACGATGCCATCGCAAGCACTTTACACTCTCACTACTAATGAATAACTGAGCCCATCGACTTGGCACGGCGGCTACTATGCACTTATGAACATGTCTCAACATGCAGCAACTAGCAGCTTCCTGTGATTCATTGTTCCGTCATATTGCAAAACTTTCCTAGTACCCTTTGTATACTCCCCATCATGACTTATGGAAATTTCACTTCCCTAAGTCATGGTGGGGTTTATTAAATGTTCTGTGCTTTTCTAAGGGCACCATTTATTCAAAAATACACATGCAGTCATTTACAAATAATTGTCAACTATTGATCTGGGAAAGAAATGGAAAGAAAGTTAAGTTGTAATTTTTCACTTGCTTTCCAATGCTCCAGTTAAGTCTTCCTTTTTCCATTATTTATGGAGAACAAAAATGTGACATTTGCAAAATAGGAATGCAAAAAAAAAAAAAAAAAAAATTGACTAAATATGATATTCAGCAGTTTCACATTTCTACTTAACCAAACTATAAAATTTCCTCAATTTCCGTGATTGTTGTTGGATTAGTTATGTTGATGGGCTTTCACTTATTAACATCAGGGTTTTTTTTTTTTTTTAAATCCTGAATTTTCCGCAGAAGAGCAGGTGTTTCTCCTTTTTCTCTCTTCCTCCTGCCCACATACCCAGTAAAGAAGAAAATGTATGTTTACATGGCATGCAAGCCATTTTCATGCTTTGCAAATGTCAGGGAGTTAGTTTTCCTTATAAACATGCACCTCCATTCTGTATGCACAATAAATTTAAGAATACAGCACATTTTTTCATTATATTATTTTATTGTCTCAGTGTATAATAATATAAATTTTATTTAGAGTTTGGAGGATTTGGTTCTGTTAGCGGAAAGATAGAGATAGAGATAAAAATCAATCATGAAGGGGAAGTCAACCGAGCTCGTTATATGCCTCAAAACCCATGCATCATTGCAACAAAGACGCCTTCTAGTGATGTATTGATATTTGATTATACCAAACATCCGTCGAAACCTGGCAAGTATTGCATTTTTTTTTTCTGTTTGATATTTCATATATAAAACCTCTGCTTTTTGTTGTGACAGTTGTTTATTCTCTCAAAATTAAATACTATCATTGACAGCTTTTTTAAAATATGTTTAATTTCAGAAGATACCAGAAATGATTTAAATAAATTCTTTCTGACATCCTTTTTGACAAAAGATCACAGGAGACATTGAATGGAGTGTACTAAGAATTGTGGTCATGGGGGGGGGGGGTTACCAAAATCATCAGTACACAAATTGGAAGAAAAAAGGATGCTATTTTTCCAAGATCATTAATACCCGAGTTGGAAGAGAAATGGGAACCTATTAGGTCGGCTTTATCTTTCACTGATGTGGCAATAGAACCATCTGGATTTGACATTGGTGGGAACAGGGATGGGCAAAAGTTGCAGCAATTAGCGTTGACAAGAGACCTGAATGCTTGGTTACCACTTGGACAAGAAGCAAGTTTTCTCATCTTAGCCTGTTCAAAATCTAGTTTGGACTGATTAATAACTGCTTTACAATTGTTGCAAGCTTTGGTGTAGGCAGAAAATGAAACTGAAGAATTGGAAACAAGCCAATTATGATATTCAACATTCTTCTCTTGAACAGCCTTAGCACATTTATGGGAAAACCAAGGTTTAGATAAAGGGACGAGATTATAAGGGGGAATGTAGAATAAAAGATTCCATTCCTGCAAGAATAATATTTCTGACACGATCTGAGCAAATGTTGATATCAGAAGTTTTTAAACAGTAATCTGATCAAGGAAAAGAAGAAAAGAAATCACGCAGGTCATCCCATTTTGCATTCTTGTAATGCCAAACAACATGAGGTTGGCAATAGCCATGAGATAAGGACTCTGTTGAAGAAGAGACAATCACCAAATTGTGATCTGAAGTGCCTAGATGACCACTCACTTCAACCGTATACTTAGAAGGGTTGTTTGTGAGAAAAAGATCAAGTGTGTTGCCTGTATGATTAGGATTGTTCGGTATTCTTGTAGGTAAATGAACAATCTGTGCAAGGTCATTAGTAATTACAAAAGCCTCAGCATCTCGACCAGCTGGATTGGTGTGACTAGAAAATGGAAGCCAGCTGGAGTTGTGAACATTAAAATCACCAAGGAAAATTACCTCACTGTTAGGAAAGTTGGACTGGAGAAAGTCAATCTGCAAAGAGAGGAAGTCAAAGAGCTCCAAGTGATTAATGGATTTGGGAGAACGGTAGAAACAACAGATGAATTTGACAGAATGAGTTAGAGAAATTTTAAGCCAGAGAAAATCGAAAAGAGGAGATTCCAAATTACCAAGTCTCTGACAGGGAATATTGGAATGGACATGCGCACAAGTACCACCTTTGAGGCGAAAGGAATCATACAGCGAATAATTTGGGCAACTGAGATGAGCAGTAGTTGAATCAACTGATAACTGAGATTCTGTCAGAAAAAGTATATGGGGTTTGGCAGACTTCAAGTGGAAAGGGACATCATCGAAATTAGAATTGAGATCATTTATAATTGTCAAATGAACGAGGAAATGTTTGGGAGGTGTAGGTCTTTTTGCAGATAAGCTTATTCTATTAGATTGACAATTCATGGTTTATTCAATAGTAAGAAAAAGTGAGGGGGGTATGCTGTATGAGGTAATGAAATTTTTGGATTTGATGTATACATGGTAAGAATATACCCAGATCCTTGACATTTTGTGATCTGAGGTGCTTAGAGGAACACCTTTCTCGATTGTGTACTCAGGAGGTTTGTTTGTGAAAAAATGATCATGTGTTTGTTGGCTGTGTCTGATATTCTGGTAGGTAAATGAACAATCTCCGGTAGGTCATTAGTAATTGAAAAAGTCTCAGCATCTCTACAAGGTGGGCCCGTGTGACAAGAAAATGGAAGTCGGCTGGAGTTGTGAACATTAAAACTACCAAGAAAAATTACCCCGCTGTTAGGAAAGTTAGACTGGAGATAGACCAGTTTGAAAGAGAGGAAATTAGACTACTAAGTGACTTTCAAGAGTTCCAGCGTAACTTCAAATCCTTCCACCTTTTCTTACTTGGTCCTATCTCTGGTAAACATAATTTAAAATAACTTACTACAGTCAGATTGAAGGATTCAAAGTCTCAGTTACCATCCTGTAAAATTCAATGGTTGAAACAGTGGAACCTCCCTGGTCTCTGCACAAACCATTCCGTATAACTGTTTTTGCCAATACAGAACTACTCACTAACAAAACGGCATATCTTACATCAGTGTGGTTTTGGATACCACATTCACGTATATCAGTAATATACTGATAGTTCAAAAACAAATAACTGTCTAGGTGCTGTATTAGTTGTTTTCACATGTCAGCGCTCTCTCTTGCCTCGCCAACTATTTACACGACTGAGATTTATGCGATCAAGAAGGTTCTAGAATGTGTCAGCAGTATGCTCACTATTCTGTGTTTATTCTTTTTGGAATATATTTTTCTATGCTATATTTTCAAAAAAGTTTTATCACATCTAATAACTTGTGGGAAATGGTAAATCACTAAACTAAGTTTAGTTAATCACTAAACTTAGTTTAGTGATTAACTAACTGATTAATCAGGTAATCAGTTAGTTAATCACTAACTGATTAACTGATTTCTGTGGTATGCTGCAAGTCTGACAGGAGATAAAAGCAGGTAAAGCTGCCAGAAATGGACTTATCAATTTATCATCTATCTTAATTCTATATATGAGATTGTAATCCAGCAGTTGTGTACTGACCAGTGGACATTAAGATAGAAAATTTAAACTCATAATTTTCAAGCAAACCACAATTCTGAAAATTCAGTTTCTAGATGAAAAGAAAGGTACTGCAAAAACTCTTTTCAAGTGCATTTATTGGCCATGACCATCTTTCTCAGTTCCACTTATTATTAGGTCATAACTACCAATTCTCCAGAAGGGAAATATGCCTGTTTTTTATCAATTAATTCCATTCTCTGTCTCACCATTAAGGGTTAGGGTTTTTCTGTCTTTCGTTTTTTCTTTTCACCCAAAAAATAATAAAACTACATTAAAATTGAAATTTAAAAAAAAATTCTGAACTTCTGCTTATTTTAATTGATTGCTGCCATATATACTAGAATATCTACTTGAATATCTATTTTACATTGTAAAATAGAAATTCAAGATAATAGCTTTATCTGGACTGTGCAACCATTTCATCACTTATGTGGTACATTGGAGATTACCCTGACTTCTAATCTATCTTGGCACAAGCACCTTACAAATATTGCTTTCTCTGCATCTGAAAAACTTAATTTTCTCTTTCGATCTCAGTGTTACTTTTCTTCCAAATAGCTGCTCACTCTGTACAATTTGCAAATCTGCCCTACCATGGAATATAGTTCCCACATCTGGGATGGGCCCCCAAAACCTCTCTCAGGCTTCTAGATTCCATTCAGAATAGGGCAGTTAGGTTAATTAATGACATCACTAACAGAGTATCTTCACTCGCTGTCTCATAGACGTACTGTTTCTGCCACATGCCTTTTCTGTGGATACTTCCATGGGCACTGTTCTTCTGAATTGGCTTCTGTAATTGCCATTCTCTCTTTAAAATTGGGTGTAGTCTTGTACCTCTACTGCGATTTAAAACTTTGTGACAGCTAGATATATTTAGGGACTGTTACCATAGGGACTGCGTAAAATCAAATCCATCAAAAAGTATGAATCCAGTGTAGGTGTGGTTTCAAGAATAGCCTCGCGTTAAGCTGCAGATGGCTAAAACTTAAATGAATATATTAAATGTAATTTAAGGTCAAAGTTGGAATTGATGGAAAAAAAAAAGGAACAAGCAAGATAAGACTTTGCCAAAGCTCTTATACTTCTTTACAATAAGCTAATTAATAATAACATCCCTATTTATTTTATAAAATATTGTTTCAATATACAGGGTGATTCTAAATTATTGTCAGGGGTTTCCGTGGCCTATAATTTTCAAACCGGAAACAAAATAAAACTGCTTATGGTATTTGAGTTATATGAAATTTAACTCAGTTTTATTTGGCAGTACTGTACTCGCCACATTGATGTCTGGGAGATATGGCATTACTTCAAAATGGCAACTGTTCAAGAGAAAGCAATGTGTGTACTTTGGTTTTTTAAAAGAGGCCCTGCTTTTTGGTGAACAACGAAACTGTTACTGCGTTGAAACTGTGTGTTTCTTGTTGAGTATGTCATGCCTTTCAGTATAGCCATAAAAGATAAAAGATCTCATTAGCAAATAAACTATTTCTCTCTCTCTCTCTCTCTCTCTCTCTCTCATGCAAGTAACACTGGTAGGTGTGAACTTCCTCAAGTTTTTGCAATTTAACCCCAGGGGTTCTCACCTGGTGAGTATGGGCTTGGCACACCCAGGGTCCAGAGCGCACTCTCTCTCTCTCTCTCTCTGAATCAGAACTTGGAGGATTGGTTTGTATGATTTGCTAGAGAACCGTCTAAAAAGCCCATTGGAGCTATCTTACATAGTGTTTAGATTCGAGTAGCACCAGTGGTTTTCCACATCTCCACAGTCAGTTCTCTTGTGTTTAAAATAGTATCCTGTAAAGGCCAGATAGTGTGAGTGACGTTTTGCTTATGCTGTATAATGTAGGATTATGTTGTCCATCGAGCCTCTTGGCCAAGAGTCTAGATCAGGGGTCGCCAAACTTCTTTGACTGTCGACCCCTTCAAGAGTTTCTTGACTTTTTATTGATACCCCTCTATTTTACTATTACGTAATTATAATAGGACAAGCAAAAAAGACGCTTATGTGAGTTTTTAGATTGTTTGTATGTATAATGTAGTATATATTATTATATTGGCTTAACGTCAAAGGGATAAGTTTTTGTTTTTGACGTCCTACTTAACATTACATATTTGATAGGAGGGATAAATAAAATATAAAATTTAATTTAGATAACAAAATAACAATAGTACAATCTTCCTTATATATATGAAAATAAGACTTTTATTAACTTAGTATACTTTTTTTTTAAATTTAGTATACTTTTTAATTTACTAACATTGTCAATGTAAAAGGTTTGACTCTTGACAAGATTAGCAATGTTGGGTTCAAAAGTAGTAAGTTTCAGCCTCAGAATTCTATATCTAGCTTATTTCTTTGTTTTATTAAAATGGGATTAACATGGCTGAAACCAGCTTCGACCATGTACGAGCTTGGAATTTCAAGCAAAAACGGGAGTACCACTTCAGAAAGTTTTGGATATTTTTCTACAACATTTATATTCATCCAAAAGTAACTTAAAGTTCTATTTTTAAAAAGCGACTTAGTTTCAAGATCAACTGACAATTCAATAAGTTCATCTTGTAAGTTACATTCGATATTTTCAGTATCTACAGAAAATGGCGTGATAATCCAATCTGGAATGTGCATGTTTTCAAAATCTGCAAAGCGCAATTTAAAATCATTGCTCAAATTTTGAAGATGTTTTGTGTATATTTCTGAGTCTTCATCTTTTACTTCCAATTGCTGTAGATTTGAAAAGTACTGAAAACCTTTTGATAATTTAAATAAGGCTAATTTAGCTTGGAAGCCTAAAAGAATCGTTCAAGCTTGTATAATCGTGACATCTTTACCTTGTAGACGGGTCTGTATGTCCTTAAATTTTGGAAATAAGTCGGCCAAGTAGAAAATATGATTCTTATTTCTCTTCAGTTCATCACTCAAAAACAAATTAACATCTGTAAGAAACTCAACAAATCTTTGTAGACTTGCACCTCTTGACAACCATCTTACTTCAGTATGCAAGAGTAATTGGTTTGATACTTCATCATTTTTTTCACAAAGTTTGGCAAACAATCACGATTTAAGAGGATGAGTTCTAATTAGATTAATAGATTTAATACACACTCTTAGAGTATCATGCAGTTCGTCACTGAGAGTTTTTGCCACCAAATGGTTTCGGTGCAACACACAGTGAATAGTACCCACACTTTGAACTTTTTCTTTCAAAAAGGCAGCGAAACCTCGATAACAGCCCACCATTTGCAGGTGTGCCATCTGTGGCTACTGCTGTTATATTAGTAAATGGAATATCATACTTATTTAAATATTCCTCCAAATCGCTGAAAAATTGTCAACCCGTTCCATCACTTTCAAGATATTTTGCAAATAAAAATTTGTCAATAATTTGTGTTGGGTTTTACTATAATATCTTACATAAGCTATAAGAATAGAAGAACTATCAAATGTAGATTCATCAAGTTTGATGAAGAACTTACTATTTTTGAGTTCTGATACTACAGTTTTTCTACATCTTCAGCCATTTCACCAATACACCTTTTCAAGCTATTCATACTCAATGGTAAGCATTTTAAAACAGGGCCAGAATCTTTTTTCATTATGGTTTCAATTACTTCTTTAATTGTGGGTATAACAATATCTTCTGCAATTGTATATGGTTTTCCTTTTTTTGCTATATTAAAAGAAATATTGTTGGAGGCTGTTAATCCTTGTTTATTGTCAGCTTCGGCAGGTGCTTTCATAAATGATTTTATAGTTGGTCGATGTGTGTATTTCTCTTTCAGTTCTTTAAAAAAGTAAAGATCTTTATCTTTCTTATCGGGATGGAGTCTTTGAAGATGATCTTTCATTTTTGCTGGTTTCATTGCATCGTTACTAAAAGGTTTTTTCACAAAGAAGACACATAGGCCTCGTTTCATTTGTTAATGAGTCAATAAACCAAAGTTTCCAATATTCTAACAAATATTGTCTGCATTCCTTTTTAGAATCTGAAGCTGCCATTGTGGTTACTGGGGTTGTAACAAAATAATTAAAATTGAAGTCAGTATGCACAAGTAATAAGTCTAAATAATATACCTACTCATGTATTTCTATAGGATGTACAAAACTACCAGCCCTGCTCAACTCTTCAACATAGAGAAGTTTAGTTCGAGAATGAATAACGATTGAATTATAATATGTATGTTGATGAATTTTAGAACATTAACACTCACTTGTATGTTGATGCGCAAAAATAAGACTGGAATTGAATACATGTAAGTGAAGAACTCATAGGCACATAATACAAGAAAGCAAACTTATATACCAACAGCCAAAAAAAAAAACCCTTATTTCACCCATCCACTCGCACCAAATATTTGTCAAGTTCTGCCTTTAATCCATTTAAACTATCAACTTCTACAACGACAGATGGAAGTTTGTTCCACCATTCAACCACCCACTGGCTGAAGACAAACTTCCGCACACCTATCCTACAACCGTCTTTCCCCAATTTCAATTTATGCCCTCTCAGGGGATTATTCTGAGCAAGAGGAAGAATCCCATCCGCATTGAGAATGCTCAAACCATTCAAGGCTTTATACACCTCAATCAGATCACCTCGCAGGTGCCTAGTCTCCAGACACTGTAATTTGCAAAACTTAAGTCTTTCTTCGTAAGAGCAACCCTTTGTTCCATTCACTAATCTTGTTGCCTTCTCTGTACTTGTTACAGCAACTCTACATCCTTCTTAAAATGAGGCCTCCAGACCTGTATACAGTACTCAAGGTGTGGCCTGACAATTGTCATATACAAGGGAATAATCACCTCCTTCCTGTATATCATTGACAAGACACCATGAGCTACTCTTGCAGACTGTCTGCACTGCTCAGAAAACTTCATATCTAGCAGGGAGAAGGAAGTGATTATTCCTGTGTATAAGGCAATGGTCAGGCCACACCTTGAGTACTGTATACAGATCTGGAGGCCTCATTTCAAAAAGGATGTAGAAGCTGCTGGAACGAGTACAGAGAAGGGCATTAGTGAATGGAACAAAGGGTTGCTCTTACGAAGAAAGGCTTAAGTTTTGCAAATTACAGTGTCTGGAGACTAGGCACCGGCAAGGTGCCTAGTCTCCAGAAGAAAGACATCGAGCTTCTTGAAAGGGTGCAAAGAAGGGTAACTCGCCTGGTGAGATCGGCAAAAGGGCGTCCTTATGAAGAAAGACTTCGAATATGTGGGTTGCAGAGTTTGGAAACTAGACACCTTAGAGGAGATTTGATTGAGGTGTTTAAGGCTCTGAGAGGCATCAGTAAAATGAATGAGGACAAAATTTTCAAGATTACAAATGATGCTAGAACTAGGGGACATAAATTCAAGTTACGGGGGGAAATGTTTAGATTGGATTGCAGGAAGTTCTATTTTAGCCAGCGAGTTATAAATTACTGGAATAAGTTGCCTTCATGGGTGGTAGAGGCCGACAGTTTGGGGAAATTCAAAGGTCATCTGGATAGTACTTTCGGGTAAGGGAAGCACATAGGATGATAGGTTTAATTTCCTTTTTATTTATTTTTTATTTTATTAATTATTATTATTTATTTATTTATTTTTTTTTTTATTTTTATTTTTTTTTGTTTTTATCATTGTTTTGTTCGGATTTATATTTTTTTTTATTATTTTTTTTTTATTTATTATTTTTTTTTTTTGGCTGGTGCAGCATAAGCCATAGGCTTTCTTGCACCATGCGGCCGTTACTAATACTAATACTAAAGGTGATCTGATAGAGGTGTATAAAGCCTTGAATGGTTTGAGCATGCTCAATGCTGATGGGATTCTGCCTCTTGCTCAGAATAATCACCTGAGAGAGCATGAATTCAAATTCAGGAAAGACAGATTTAGGATAGATGTGCGGAAATTTTCCTTTAGCCAGCGGGTAGTTGGTTGGTGGAACCGACTTCCAATCCTTGTTGTGGAAGTTGATAGCCTAAATAAATTTAAGGTTCAGCTGGACAGGTATTTCGAATGAACGGTGAAGTGGAAGTTTTTTTTTTTTTTTTTTTATTTGGCTGATGCTGCATAAGCTTGCTTTCTAGGATCATATGCCTCTACTAATGCTAATGCTATCTGCCTGCACAATTACCCCCAGGTCCTTTTCATTCTCTACCACTGTCAGTGCGGTACCAGAGTTGATACGTTACTCTGGGATTACTGCTTCCCATATGTAGCCCCAACGAATGTCTTTTAGTTTCATTTCAAGATCTACAGCAACCACTCTCTCTCTCTCTCTCTCTGAATAGCATAATAGTAAAGAAGCAAATCTCTCTAAATTCTTTTTCTATATAAAACAAATAAAAATGTATGACCGTTTCTAACTGCCCACCGTGCAGTAACTCAATTAATTTGGAGGGTGCAATATGACCTAAGTAGCTCTTGCGCCAGAAAACACAACAACAACAACCCATATGTAGTATTTTACATTTGTCAATGTTCAACTTCATTTGCCACCTCTCAGCCCATCTGCTCAGCTTTTCTAGATCCTGTTGCAGCAGTGTACTGTCATTAGTGTCATTAACAACCCAGCCAATCTTCGTATCATCTGCAAACTTGGACATTAAGCCTGATATACCATCATAAATATCATTTATAAATTCAGAAAACAACAATGGACTCAACACTGAACCCTGAGAGACTCTACTAATAACATTAGTCCACGAAGAGCAGTGTCCATTAATTACGACTCTGTCTTCTCCCACTCAACCATCCCTTTATCCATAGCAGCAATTTGCCTCCAATGCCACACTGCTCCAACTTGTGCAGCAGTCTTCCATGTGCAACAGTATCAATGTGCATAATCTTCAAAAAAACCAGAATTTTCGAAAATGCGGCAAGTTGTGGGTTCGGCTAGATTTATCATATGAGATGGATCTTGTAAATAAGCAACAGCGCACGTGTTGCAATCTCGCTCCCGCTGCGCCGGCAGGGTGGGAATCACTGACATCCGTTTATTGGTAAATATCATTTTGGCCTACTTGATTGGCCCCAGTAACTATTTCCATGACCTTGCTCCATCTTACAGGTCCTATTCATTTCACTGTTCCCACGATTCACTCTTAATTGCATTGTCATTCAGGATGGAGGTAATCCAAGTTAACCAAATTAAATATTACCCATACAATGATTTCTTATATTTTTCTATCGACCCCTAACAATGTTATAATGACCCCTGGGGGTTGATATCGACCACTTTGGCGACCACTGGTCTCGATGGACAACAGTTCAGTTCAGTTTTGGATGACAGACGAAATCTATGGTGGTGGATGATGAGGAAGTCTTTCATTGGGATTTCAAAAGGATATGGGGCCAGAGGGCATCCTTTCAGAGGGAGCTTCCCTTCTGGTGGGAATGATAAGAACAGCATAACAGATGATGCTGCTCTTATCAGTCCAAACTAACGAGTTTGGTGTTGGAGGGATTTGGACAATACCCTGGGAATGTTTGGGGAGTTAAAGCCATGTGGCCAGGGAACCCTATCGGGTGGGGATCCTGTTTATCATCCTGTCTAATTAGGTCATAAAAGTCTGACAATCTCACATTATGGAACCTAAAAAGAGGAATCAGCATAATGTCACAAGGGCGCTGTGTGGTGCTTTCAGAATTGGTTGATGCCAGCTGCATTCATGGTGTGGGGTGGAGAGGCTACTGTTATTCAAGACATTCATGACACATGCACTGAAGACCTTTCCCTTCACCATTGTAATAAGAAAATAGGAATGAAGAGAATATTCTGAAAATGTATTTGTTTTTTATATGATTGAAGATTTCAGTGAAGGGGAACTTGTTTCACCATAAATACCGTAACATAAAAACCCACAGAATTCCAGTTATCTGTATTATCGCAAATGCAATAAGATCGAGTTTGCTATACGTTTATAATAGTTTGTGGTAACAGAAAAGCTCAATAAACTGGAAGGTGCGAATTGTTTTTATTTTTTGATGGTGTAAGTGAACTCCACAAATATTTTATAGAAAAATACCACAAAGGTTCAAAATTGATTCTTATAATGCAGTAGTTTTCAACCTTTTTTTAATAATGGGACCCCTAAGTAATTTATTTTATTTTGCGGCACCCCTACTCAATTTTCTGCCTGTTTTGAATGGGCCGTCAATCCACTCAAAGCCCCCGATGAAGTAGGGGATTGACGTCCATGTGATGTAATTCAAAAATGTAAAAAAATGTATAAATTATAGATATAGTTATAAAATAATATTGCTAATTTGCCTATTGCTACAGTTTTTCATCAATAAGTGTTATGAAAATTTCTTTAGTAATGCGCAACAAGTTGCAAAATCCTAAATGTATAGGCCACGGGTAATTAAGATAACCGAGAATAGGCTAGCTTAAAGACCAGTAATGTATTAACTATAATATTTATAGGTAAAAAACACCGGCACGGACAATGTTTAATTAGCCATCATGGCTAAAAACAATGACATTAATGATGAACAAAGACGAATTAAACCACAATAGAATGATAATACAAAAGAATAATAATAGGTACTCTGTTTGTACCCATGCATTGCTAAAACAGCTACTGGGACAACAGAGAAAGCTAGAAAGAAATTAAATAAAACTATTATAATAGAATATTAAAAATAAAGTGCGAACTGAACCATCATAATACAAAAGAATAATTATATATATATATATATATATATATAGTTATTATAGTAAAAGTACAATAAGTACTATACAGATGCTGAACATGTATAGGAACACAACAGTATACAGCTTGCAGTAGGCCATAAGGCCAAAATAACTTATAAAGACAAAAATGACTTTCATCAACCGGTGAAATACCACCACTTTGCTTATTGGAAGCTTGAAGTGGTGAAACCCATGTTTAGTCTCTAGAGCAAAGTTTCTGGCATCCCCCTCCCCCATACTTCTCCTTCAACCCATGCACGTTACTAAGTACTATAGGTTTTGATACCTTTCGTGTTTGGGGTTTTCATAAAAAAAAAAAAAAAAAACAAGGCCAAACCCTGGAAATAAACATATAATTAGTAATAAAATATAAATATATAATACAATGAAGATTATGTAGTTAACTATTGGTTTAGAGATACATTGAAAGGGACTTTTTCAAGGACTAACTCTCTAAATATATCCTACCAATAATTAATGGAGCTATCTGTTTCTGTTTGCCATCTGCCTATTTATCAGTGTCCAAATCTTAAACTAAATTTTGTTATAATTTAGTAGCAAACAGGTGAGATAACATTTAGCCCGACAGATATATTCGAAACGAATATATAGAAAAAGGAAATAAGAAAAAAGAAGGCTGACTATAATTTTCAATTTCTGTTGGGGTATTATTTTTTATTTATACAAATGCAGGCTATAGCTAACATAAGGAGAAAGGAAATAGGGATAAGTATAGTAATAGTACCTCAATTTCCCTCTAATTACTCTAATAGATCTTGAGGTATGAAAAATTAGGGTTAGATAGTTAAAAGCGAAAAGTAAAGAAAAAAAGCACTTATATAATTGTACATGGGAGCGTAACCATAATTTAACTGGGAGCATAACTGCCCGACCCTTTAGTAAGGGATCCTGGTATGTCTATAAGAGGACACCTTATGGTGTTAAATAGATAAAGATGGTGATGAAATATAGAATAATATAGAAAATTAGAGAAATGCCAAGTTAATAGCTGATTTATCATAAATTATCCCATTACACAAAATGGTATATGTTCCATACTGAACAAATAATAAAATAAAATAAAGAATAGATTATTTAGAATGACCAATAAATAAGTCAGTAGTTAACAACTGCTTACCACATTGAACTGTTCTACATGAAAGAATGAAAAAGTTGAGCACATGTTACTATATACCAAACAATTAGTGACACCAGCACCCTCGTAGTTCTTAAGTCTAAAGGACCAACTAATTAAATTAAATAAATAATATTAAACCAAAAGCAGCAGCACCCTCTGAATTTTTTAGAAAAGATTATTGAACTAACTAATAATCCGAAATTACAGTTGAATTGTTTAGAGAAGATATAATGAAAATGAATAGTGGCTCTCAATAGGGAAAAAAAAAAAAAAAACTTGATATATTTTACCATATAGTAATGAAGAAATCTTTTAAAAGATGAAGTTAAATACCATTTAAATATGAAATTAATTCATACCTTAAGAACAAATATAGGTACAACTTTTTCAAAGAGCGTAAGCAACATATTACATGCTCAAAAGGTAGTGCCTACTATATACATTTATACAAGTCCTCAAAATGACTAATAAATATTCTTAAATGTAATAGAAATGCTTATATTAAAATTAAGTTACTTATGTTATTTATGTAGAAAATAATTTTGCTATAATGTAATTTGGGTTTATATTATATGCCATTTGTTAATAGCAATCGAAATGGCTTTATGAAGGTTTATAGCTATAAAACAATCTGGAAATCCGTTATCAATATAATAGGCAATGCATATTTAAATTTGTTGATAATTATACAGGTTAAATATATCCATGATATTATTTTTGGTCTAAAGCATAGTAAGCTAAGAGCATTATCTAAAATAAACAAAGCGTATAGCCATAATAACATCTTAAACCATCTGCTAAATGATATTTTTAAATTTAAATTAGGTAATAAACCTAAAGTTATGACTGAATGCATTATTTTTAAATTCAGTAGTTTATTATTGGATAATATATTAATGGACAAAATTATCAACAAATTTAAATATGCATTGCCTATTACAAACTCTTATATTTATACCTGCTTCAGTTATAACAAACCTATAGGTCTTATGGTATGCAATTACAAACAAGTGGCTTGTAACCTAGAGAAGAGTGATATTGAGGCTGAATGTTTTTGCCATCTGCGCCAATATCAATCATATGTGGATAAATACCATAAACACATTATTACCGGGAATTTGAGTATTATTTCTTACTCAGAATTATGCAAAATGTTATCTTATGGATTTAAATTTAGGCCTAATACAATCAGCAGTTTAAATATGATAAATAAACAAATACACATAGATTTAGTGCCTTTTTGCTTAAAACTAGCATATAAGCATAATATACCGTTGGAAGCCTTCCACATTTGGTTATCTCTTAAGTAACAAGCTATAGAAAAACAGATTTGCTTTATACATAAAAAAACACAACCCACTAAGATTTTCGATATGGTCAAAATTAAACAACAATTAAAGAAGATGCAAACTAAGTTCATAATAACAACAATAGACAAAGCAGCCAACAACTACAGCTTTACATGCAAAAAATTCTATACTTCAACTTCAATAGAACTATACTTCAATAGAATTATTATATAATTCTATATAATATAGAATTATAATATATAATTCTATATTATATTCAACATTATTAAAAGAACTAAATAATAGCACTACTTACAGAATAGTAACTAATAACTGTAACCATTATAAAGAAACCACTGGCCATGCACAAAAAGTTAAAATTTAATAAACCAAAACAGTAAATTTCCTTACATACATTGTATACCTAAATTCCATAAATCTCCCATAGGATTTAGATTTATTACTTCTTGTAGGAATAGCTATGCCAAGCTTCCACATCAAAAACTAAAGCCCTACTAAATATTATATTAAGCAAAATAGGTAAGTCTAGAATAATTCTCATTAACAGTCCAATATTAGAAAATTTAAATACTAACAATACAATAGAATATATAAATGCTTTCGACTTTAAAAATCTATTTACTAGTATTTCACACAACAGTTTAAAAACAGTGTTTATTAATTATTATAAAGAATATAAAAATATATTACCTTGCCAACAATTATTGGGATGACCTAATTAACTTATGTATATTCAACAGTTACATTTTTAATGGAAATAATATATACGAACAACATATAGGTATAGCTATGGGAGCTTGTAGTTCTTGTCTTGTCACCAACCTCTATCTGCATCATTTTGAATAAAACTTCAATATAAACTTAATACTTTACAGATATATCGATGATTTAATAGTGATAAATAAACCCAACTTTTTTACAGATGCTGTTATATACCAGATTTAGAGAGAGTGTACTAATAAATATAGTACAAAAAAATCTACATATCTAGATATAGATATCTACATAGATGATAAAACTTTATATACTAAAGTATACGAGGCGCCTCCGTAGCCAGGTGGGAAGGAGCAGCAGTGCGTAGCACACGCTTCTTGATTAGACCGGGGTTCGAGCCCGTCACCACCAAATACGGAGGATGCGGAAAGGTCATTCAGGGAATGACCACCGCATATCCCGGAGCAATATGGCCTTAGTTGCTAATGCTCCTAAAAACCAAATAACAACAACAACTAAAGTATACGATAAACGTAAAGAATTTGGTTTTAAATCAATAAACCTTACACACTGGCATTCTAAAATTTCTAAACGAAATTTATATCATAGTTTCTCAATGCATTAGACGGATTAAAATATGTAATAATGGCAATAATATTATAGAAATGCCCATAGAATTTAGGTCTAAGCCGATAATGGATTTCCAGATTATTTTATAGCTATAAACTTCATAAAGCCATTTCGATTGCTATTAACAAATGGCATAATAATATAAAACCAAACTACATTATAGCAAAAGTATTTTCTACATAAATAACATAAGTAACTTAATTTTAATATAAGCATTTCTATTACATTTAAGAATATTTATTAGTCATTTCTTGTACAAATGTATATAGTAGGCACTACCTTTTGAGCATGTAATATGTTGCTTACGCTCTTTGAAAAAGTTGTACCTATATTTGTTCCTAAGGTAGGAATTAATTTCATATTTAAATGGTATTTAACTTCATTCTTTTAAAAGATATCTTCATTACTATCACTACCTTTTCAGCATGTAACATGTAGCTTATGCTCTTTGAAAAAGTTGTACCTATATTTGTTCCTAAGATAGGAATTAATTTCATATTTAAATGGTATTTAATTTCATCTTTTAAAAGATTTCTTCATACTATATGGTAAAATATATAGTGTTTTTTTTTTTTTTTTTTTTTTCCCTATTGAGAGCCACTATTCATTTTCACTGGATCTTCTCTAAACAATTCAACTGTAATTTAAGATTATTAGTTAGTTCAATAATCTTTTCCAAAAAAATTCAGAAAGTGCTGCTGCTTTTGGTTTAATATTATTTATTTAATTTAATTAGTTGGTCCTTTAGACTTCAGAACTGCGAGGGTGCTGGTGTCACTAATTGTTTGGGTATATAGTAACCTGTGCCCAACTTTTTCATTCTTTCATGTAGAACAGTTCAATGTGTTAAGCAGTTGTTAACTACTGAATTATTTATTGGTCATTCTAAATTATCTATTCTTTATTTTATTTTATTATTTATTCAGTATAGAACATATACCATTTTGTGTAATGGGATAATTCATGATAAAACAGTTATTAATTGGGTATTAGGAATTAGTCATTCCTCTAATTTTCTATATTATTCTATATTTCATCATTATCTTTATCTATTTAACACCATAAGGTGTCCTCTTATAGACATACCAGGATCCCTTACTAAAGGGTCGGGCAGTTACGCTCCCGGTTAAATTATGGTTACGCTCCCATGTACAATTATATAAGTGCTTTTTTTCTTTACTTTTCGCTTTTTACTATCTAACCCTAATTTTTCATACCTCAAGATCTATTAGAGTAATTCGAGGAAATTGAGGTACTATAACTATACTTATCCCTACTTTCTCCTTATGTTAGCTATAGCCTGCTTTTGTATAAATAAAAAATAAATACTACAACAGAAATTGAAAATTATAGTTGGTCTCCTTTTTTCTTATTTCCTTTTCTATATATTCGAAGATATCTGTCGGGCTAAATGTTATCTTGCCTGTTTGCTACTAAATTGTAACAAAATTTGGACACTGATAAACAGATATCTCCATTAATTATTGTTAGGATATATTGGGAGGGTTAGCCCTTGAAAGTCCCTTTCAATGTATCTCTACACCAATAATTAACTACATAATCATCATCATTGTATATATATTTAGATTTTATTACTAATTATATGTTTATATCCAGGGTTTGGCCTTATTGCCTACTGTAAGCTGTATACTATTGTGTTCATATACATGTTCAGCATCTGTATAGTACTTATTGTGCTTTTACTATAATAACTAGATTACAGACTGACGTAATGTACAATCTGCTATTGATGGCATTAATCTGATCCAGCTAATAACTTTTATATTCATTCCTATTGTTTATATATAAACAATAGGAATAGGAATACACAATAGGAATGAATATAAATGTTATTAGCTGGATCAGATTAATGCCATCAATAGCAGATTCTGCGTTACGTCAGTCTGTAATCTAGTTATTATAGTAAAAACACAATAAGTATTATACAGATGCTGAACATGTATATGAACACAGCAGTATACAGCTTACAATGCCATAAGGCCTACAAGGCCAAACCCTGGAAATAAATCTATAATTAGTAATAAAATATAAATATATAATACAATGATGATTATGTAGTTAACTATTGGTTAACACCTATTGGTTAACTACATAATGTAGTTAACCAATAGGTGTAGAGATACATTGAAAGGGACTTTTTCAAGGGTTAACCCTCTCAATATATCCTATCGATAATTAACACAGCTATCTGTTTCTGATTGCCATCTGCTTGTCTGCGTTATAATTTAGTAGCAAACAGGCAAGATAGCATTTACCCTGACAGATACCTTCGAAACGAATATATAGAAAAAGGAAATAAGAAAAAAGAAGGCCAACTATAATTTTCAATTTCTGTTGTGGTATTATTTTTTTATTTATACAAAAGCAGGCTATATCTAACATAAGGAGAAAGGATGTAGGGATAAGTATAGTAATAGATATATATATATATAGACACGGATTCCTCGTCATCTGAGGATAATTGGTTCCAGAGAATTCCACTTAAAATGAATCCACTTAAAACGGGGACTAATTTTTTGTAATGTGTATTATGTACTTGTGCATAGTAAAAATTGGATTGAAGGAACTGAAAAAGGAGACATTTTTTATTAGACATTTTTTATTGAAACTGAAAAATGAAACAAAATATTTTATTACAAAATTTTTTATTGGAACTGAAAAATTAGACAATTATTTTAGTAGACATTTTTTTATTATAATGTTTGGAACATTGTAAATTTAATTGAAGTTATACTATTTTTCAGTTTTATTAATAAAGAATGAATCCAGAGTTTGGTTTTTTTTTTTTTTGCCGAATTTTTTCAGATAAAATTATGTCGTAGCATTAGTTGTCTTTAACTTTGCGCTTCACTTTTGCTGCATGATCATGAAGAGGGTCATTCTCATAAAAATATTCAAGTGCTTGGTCAATTTTCTCAATGGCTTCCTTTAATTCTTTAATTTTCAAATTTTTATTCTTTGATGATTTAATCGCATCATCATTTCTGGCTTCCTCTTCTTCTATGGATAGTATTATCATTAGTAGCGGCATATGATGCAAGAAAGCAAGCTTAAAAAAAAAAAAAAATCCCTTCCCATTTTGCTGATCCGTTCATTCCAAAAGTTTGTCTAGTTCTGCCTTGAATTTATTTAAGCTATCAACTTCCACAACAACAGATTCAAGTTGGTCCAGCAATAAACTACCCACTGGCTAAAGGCAAACATCTGCACATCTATTCTATAACTGTCTTTCCTCAGTTTGAATCAATCCCCCCCCTCAGGTTTGTAATCTGAGCAAGAGGAAGACTCCCATCAGCATTGAGCCTGCTCAATCCATTCAAGGCCTTATACACCTCAGTCAGATTGCCTTGCAGGTGCCTAGTCTCCAGAAGTTGCAATTTGCAGAACTTAAGCATTTCTTCATAAGAGCATCGTTTTTTTTTCCCTTCACCAGTCTTGTTGCCCTTCTCCGTATTCGTTCTAGCAACTTTACATACTTCCTAAAATGAATCTTGCAGACCTGTATGAAGTACTCAGGGTGTGGCCTACCCATTGCCTTATACAAGGGGATAATCACCTCCTTATCTATGCTCACAAAATTCCTGTATATCATTGACAAACACCATGACCTACTCTGGCAGCCTGTCTGCACTGCTCAAAAAACTTCATATCTGATTGCACAATTACCCCCAGGTCTCTTTTATTCTCCACTACCCATGAGTATAACACCACCCAGTTGGTACATTTCTCTGGGGTTACTGCTACCCATATGCAGTACGTATTTGCATTTGTCAATGTTAAACTTCAGTTGACACTTCTCATTCCATCTACCCAACTTTTCCAGAACCTGTTGTAGCAGAATACTGTCAGTACTGTTATTATCAACCCTTAGAACTTTTGTATATCTGCAAACTTTGACATTAAGCTTGATATAACCTCATCAATATCATTGATAAATATACAAAACAACAATGGGCCCAACACCGAACCCTTGAGGGACACCACTAATAACATTAGGCCACTTAGAGCAGTACCCATTGATTACTACTCTGTCTTCTCCCACTCAACCATCCTTTTATCCATTGTAGCAACTTTCCCTTAATGCCATATTGCTCCAATTTGTACAGTAGTCTTTCATATGCAAAGTATCAAAAGCTTTCCTGAAATCCAAGTATATGATATCAAAATTATTTTTTGCATCCAGTACCTTTGTGACCACATCATAGTATCCAATTAAATTGGTTAGACAAGACTTCCCCTTGACAAACCCATGCTGTGTGTGAATTATTACTGTTGTCTTGTCTAGATGATCCAGCAATGCTTCTTTAAGCCAGTGACTCCATTATTTTCCCTGGAACAGAAGTCAAACTAACAGGTCTGTAATTACTCGTGTCACACTTTGATCCCTCTTTGTTAATATATATATATTTATAATACAAATTATATATATATATATATATATACAGTATATAATTTTATTCTTTATATAGAGGTACTAATTAAACATCAATTATAGATCACCACAAAATTAAAAAGATACTGTACACCTTTTTATAATGAAATAAACATATAAATTAAAAAATAATAGGTTTAAGTAATTTAAACCCAAATTACGTGGCACCCCAGTTGAAAACCACTGGTATAATGGAACATATGAAAGTGTAGTAAAATTTCCATTATAAAAATGACCTTTTAGAGAGATACATAGCTTAGTTATATAGCGAAAATTTCAAGGTCTTGGAATGAATTACCCAAAAAAAAAAAAAAGTGCTATTTTGTGGGTTCACATTACGATATTTAAACATACTTACATAAGCAATTATAAACAGGTAGTAAACTCCATCTTCTTGTATTTGAGAAAATACTGATAGCTGGAATTGTGTGGTTTTTTATGTTATTTTGGTGAAATGTGTTTCCCCCTTTACTGAAATCTTCAATCGTATAAAAAACAAATAAATTTTATGAATCTTCTCTTCATTCTGTTTTTTTTTTTTTTTTTTCTTTCTTTTCTTTAAGCTTTGTAAACTTGTTACTCCATGTGAATTGTGTTAGTTGCAATTTGTGTGTTCCGTTAAAAAATGCTTATGCATGCAATCGTGAAATTTATAATTAAAAGAGAAGATTATCTTGGAAACAAACGCCTCTTGAAACATTTCTGAAGAAGACGATTCCTTGTGCAACAAAACAACGAGATCCGAGCTAATAATTAGTGATCAATGAGTGTGCATTTATTCGATGATGATGGTGAAAAATAAACATTCTTTAACATTTGTAAGTCGTAAATAATTTATCTATTATTATAATTTGCTTGATTTTACAGGCTACGCTTTCATTTCTTTGGATAAATCAATCATTGTTTAAACATAAACTAATTAGCTAACTAATTTCATTGTTGAGAACGTAAACCCTTATGTTTATGGTAATTAAATTCCAGCTTTATGAGTGTACGCTAGGAACGAATTAATTCGTAAAGTTGAGATCTCTCTCTCTCTCTCTCTCTCTCTCTCTCTCTCTCTCTCTCTCTCTGTGTTGCTAGACTATAAACTTTTATCTATCAACAAATGAATTTTTGCTTAGCTTTGATTTGAAGCTGATCGTGATATTGGTTTCCTTTAGTTTTCTAATATTTAAGTGATAGTGATGCTGTATAATCCACCTTTATCATAAATTTCATATTATGCATTATTTTAATGAAGATTTAACTGTATAGATATGTACAGGGTATGCTCCTGATAGCCTATGCTTTCCATATGGCAGTGCAGTCAGCTGAACTTGTGTAGCATTCAAACATTCTTAATAATAACTGTTTAATGGACATAATGTTCTTCGGTTTTGAATTTCATTTTGTGGCTGCTTTTTTAATTATCTGTAACTTAACAGGTTATAAATATCCCTTAAATCTTAATTTGCAAGCCAATATAATCTGATGCTGCGATTGATTTCCTTTTTTTTTTTTTTTTTTTCTATTCTAAGATTACAATCTTATTACAATATGCTCATCATGCTTTTTTTTTTTTTTTTTTTTTTGTGTTTCAGATCCAAGTGGTGAGTGCAGCCCAGATTTAAGGTTACGGGGTCACCAGAAGGAAGGGTGAGCACAAATTGTTCTCTTAAGTGTATTGAATTGGGCTACAATTATTATTGAAACACTATTTATGTATAGAAAATGTCATTTGATTGATCCTAACTGTCGGGGAAAAATTTACAACCAGGAAAATTAACATTTTTTCACTGATTTTAAAAATTAACCTGAAACAAATGGTAGAATTACCTTTTTCTTAGTAATGTGACACCCTGAACAGGTAGACAAATACCAAAAATTCCATTGTAAATAGTTCCTTTGTCTGAAGAGAGAACTGCACATAGGTTTAAATTATACAGTACACACACAATATTAATTAATTAATAAGACTCATTCCAAAGATAACTGAACTTCAATGTGCACGAAGGACATCATTGAGTGCAGATCTAATGAATCATACTGTAATACATTTGATTGCACACCTGACCAAAAAAAAATATGTAATTTTGCTTATTCAGAGGATGGGGGAAAGAAGGTCACCCCTGCCAACTTTAAATATTTGTAGGCAGAATAATTTTAGAAACTGGAAGAAGACAGCGACAACTGCAGATTGTTTTTATATTAGTACCATGCTTTACTGCTATGTTATCACTTTCTGTAATGATGCTAGTCAGTAGATATAATCCTATACGAAACCCGAATAACAAAAATCCATTGGTATTAGTTTGGGGATCCGTACAACCAATCCAGTTGAGTGTTTTTTTTTTTTTTTTTTTTTTTTCAAAAAACAATATAAAAGAAAAATGGGCCTTAAAAAAAAAAAAAAAAAAAGTCTTTCTTTGAGCACATTTGTTTACACATTTACTTTCAAGTTGTGATGTACATGTTCAAAAGACTCACCTGGTTTTTCAGTGTGGCTATGTTAATGCAAACATTGTCTGTGTTAACATAGCCACTAACATAAAATGTGGATAAATTACTGAGTGCAACCAATATGGCCTTAGTTGCTAATGCTTCTAAAAACCAAATAACAACAACTGAGCACAATATAGGAGCTCGTCTATATCATCATGCCCTACCTGCATTTCCACGCAGAAATTGGCTGCTTCACTTTATCTTCATTTCTAATTGCTGCTCTGCTTGATAAGGGCTTCAGGTGCAACATTTCCAAATAGTTGTGGCAGGCTGATTTCATGACTTTTGGTTTCTGTACACATTTCTAGGTGACTCATCGACTCAGCTTCTAAAATATCTCACTATTTCCATCATTTAATTACTCTAACTTGTTCTGCCTGTTTTATTATTCGTAGTGGAAAATGATCCAAGAAAGCAAGCTTTATAAAGCATTAGAAAAGGAAAAAAAAAACATTACCTTTGCATCCTCTCAGTAATTTATCTAGTTCTTTCTTGAATTTAACTACCCACTTTCACAACAACAGATGAAGGCAAGCTTCTGCCAGTTACCCTGCAACTATCTTTCCTCAGTTTGAATATATGCCCCCCCCCCATATCTGTTGTCTCAACAAGAGGAAGGATGCCATTAGCATTGAGTTGCTCAACTCATTTAAGCCTTAAATACCTTGAACCAATCACCTTGCAGATGTCTAACCTCTACTGCTGCAATTTGCAAAACCTTTCTTCGTAGGATCACTTTTTTGTACTCTTCACCAATCTCATTGCCCTCCTCTGTACTCATTCCAGCAGGTCTACATCCTTCCTAAATTCAAGCTTCTAGACCTGTATGCAGAACTCAAGATGCAGCCTAACTATTGCCTTGTACAATGGTATAATCACCTCCTTATCCCTGCTAGCAAAATTCCTGTGTATCATTGACAAAATTCTGTGACCTGGCAGCCTGTCTACAGTTCTTCTTTTTCCACTTCCCTGAGTGTAGTACCACATAGTTGTTACATTAATGAGAAATTACTGCCACCCATATGGTAGTATCTTGTGAACAAAGGTTGCCCGCAGAGCTCAATCTTTGGCCCTTTCTTTAGGATGAATTTCTGGCCTTAGATCTGGGCCCAGTGGAAAGCCTAGCCTTTGCAGACAATTTCATTCTCCTTGTAAAAGGAAACACATGAGTAATTATAGAGCAAAGATCAAATGTCACCCTGGAGCAACTGCAAGAGTGGGCACAAATGCACTTGCTCAGAACATCACTGTACTTGGTGCATCATGGCCTTAGCTGCCCATGCACCATCGAAATCAGGATATCACCCGAAAAAAAACTAAATCCATTATTTTTAAAGCAAACCTAAGGTGACCCCAGCAAATTAAAATTAATGAAAAAAACGTAAAAAAGTTATCAAAACTTTATACGCAGGGGTTGTTTTCACTCAAAAATTAAATTCTTATTCCCATTTGGCATACTTGTAAAAAAAAAAGTGGGAAACTATGCAGTCATAATTACCAGGATCAGTTTGGCTAACTGGGGACTCAAAAGAAGGACCATGGCAATCACATACTAGGCAGTGTTCTTCATCACCTATGGAGCCAGCATGTGTTTTACCCAGCCATAGTCAGAAACAGGAACGAATTAGAGACAATTCAAAGAACAAACTTCTCACTGTCATTAGAGAATATTGCACTCTGAGAAAACCAGCACTGCAGGTGTTGGTCTGTGCCCACTTTACTTGGAAATAGCCAAAAATAGCCTTTGATGGCATTGGTTAGCCCTTTGGAAAAATAGCGTATGATGGCAATGGTTAGCCCTTTGGAAAAATAGCCTATGATGGCAATGGTTAGCCCAAAGCCATCAAAGTGGTATGCTCCTGGACTTTTCGCAACATTATTTTGACAAGGGATGGCTCCTAGAAGCTAAATTAACTTCCTTAGGGCTGACTGATGACCCGAACTGTACCTGTGGCAAATGTGAAGACTGGGTACATATTCTCTACAAATGTATAATTTATGGTATACCAAGAACTCAGTTAACATCAGAAATTGGTTCCCTACCCAGGGGACAATAACGTTTATTTATAGTAGAAGAAAAATAACTATAAAGCTTTCACAAGCATCACACAAAAAAAAAAAGTATTCGAAGTGCGAAGAAATATCCAGAGACTGGCCTTCCATCCCCCTCAAAGCAAAACAACAATCCACAGTCAGTGCCCATGCCCATGTCACTATGCCCAGATGATCATACTCTAAACTGTATCCAGCTCCCTGACAGATATCCAAATTTCATTAAACTGGATTGACTAGGGATCCCCCTCCTGGATCACCCTTCCCATAGTGGGGGACACGAGGTGCCCCACCCCAAATAAGTAAACATGTAAGGGAGGGAGATGTATAGGCAGCTTAGCTAAATAACATTAGTAAGGAAGCAGCAAGGATGCAGTGTAGAATGAAAGTAAAAGACTGAGTGAATGTGCTGGGCACGGATTAATAGAGTGAAATAAAATTGTGGTAAAAGGGAATGAATGTTAGGATTGGTGAAAGAGAGCCACCCACCAAGGGATAGTAACACATAGTTAACAACTATATATCTATTAGTATTAGAAATACTAACACCATCTCAACTATATACTAACAACACACACACACACCCCTCTTGGCTTGCAAGATCTGTAGCTGGGGCTGCACTTTAACTGATAAATATTTGTAAGTTTAAGTGCCTGGGGGAGAGCAGTGCAGTAAAAAAGAACTGAGTTAATGAGACAAATGCCAGCAGAATAAATGAGATTATGTCTGTGAATGTGAAAGGGCACAAACCACATATTGATTAATTTAAATATTTACTAAGCCTTAGCCCCTTAATCTTAATTATTAGATATTGTAAGTACAGTACGTACCATTGGTCTCTCCCCCACTTGAGTGAGAAACTATAAGAAAATATAAGAAAAAAACCCAAAAGCAGTATAAATAGTAACAAAAAAAAAAAAAAATTAAACCCAAAATGGGAGCAGAAAGTGAATGAGGATTGAATGGATAGAATTCAATAGTGGATGATATATAGCAGATAGCACCAACACTGGCACTACAACACAGGGACCCTTTTCCATGTGATCTTTCATGTGGAAAAGGACATCTTTACTACTGCCCTCTCTTTCTCTCTACCACTTTAACCCCCTCCTACTAATACCTTTATTTATTATTTTTTATTTAAGTCCTTTTATACTGCCTACTACCTGACCTTGCCTCCTCATGCCTTCTGTGTGAAAATACAGGCCCCTACGCTAAGAGGTCAGATAAACAACACAACCCCTCACTAATATTATGAACACTCATTAACTTACATAAATCTGGCCTTTACAGAGTTTGTATTCATCACATTGCCTGATGCGGTGTTCGGGGAACCCCCCAGAGCCAAACTACAATTAGCACTATATGCTATGGCAGTAACTTGCATTTGTCAATGTTTAAATTCAACTGCCATTTCTTAGCCGATTTGCTTAATTTTTCTGGATGTTGAGGCGCCTCCATATCCAGGTGGGCAGGAGCAGCAGCACATAGCACACGCTTCTTGATTAGACTGGGGTTCAAGCCCGTGACCACGAAATACGGAGGATTTGGAAAGGTCAGGGAATGACCACCGCATATCCCCAGAGCAATATGGCCTTGCACTCAGCCAGGCACTATAGCCAAGCACTCAATCCTGGGGAACTCCACTAATAAAATTAGTCCACAATGAGTGGTGTCCATTAATAACCACTTTTTCCCCGTCCACGATCACTTTATCTGTTGCAGTAACTAACCTTTAATACCATGCTGCTCCAATTTATACAGCAGTCTTTTATGTGTGTCAGAGGCTTTCCTGAAACTATAAGTATATGATGTAAAAATAATTTTTTGCATCCAGTTTCCTTGTTACTTCATCAGATTGGTCACAAAAGATGTCTCTTTACAAATCCACAATGTGATTCTGTGTAATTATATTTCTGTCTAGATAGTCCTCCATTTTTCTTTTCTTTCTTTCTTTTTTTTTTCTCCCCTACTGTCCTCTTATTGATCACAAATTCATTTAGCTTATTGTTAGAATTTGAAAAACTGCTGGCATCCACTTCCATAAAGAATTCCTCATTTTGAATGTATATGCAAAATACCTATTCAGTTTGTCAGTAATGTTTGTTAGTTGATGATCCTGACCAGGATCATCAACAGACAATCAATATCATGTGAACCCATGTGATCCAATCCTTTCTGTCTACTGTTAATACAAGCAAAGCAGTCTTTGCTGCTTTTCTTTGCCTTTGTACTCTGCCTTATCTTGCCTAACCATCTGTATCACCTGATAATTTAAATGCATTCCCTGCATTTTTCTTCTCTGCTACAAGTCTTGAGTTCATCTGACATCCATTTAGTTCTAAACCCTGAACAGTATTTCTTTGTTGGTAATAATTCTACAATTAATGCCCCCCATTTAAATTACATTTACTAACATCATTAGTTCATCCCATTCATGGAATTTAATGTGTGTGAGACCACTGTAGCCACTTTTATGAAATGCAAACTCTTCCCTTTTCTCTTGCCAGTGGTTATGCTTTTAAGTAACTCTCACAGCAGTACACTGTGATCACTGTCACAGAGTGACAGTGATCACACAGTTCCAGTCTTTTATGATGGATGGTCTTTTACCTGCAGATTCTTAATGCAAGAACTGCTGCTCATAATCAGGTCAAGAGTACTGCTTACACTTGTTGCTTCTCTAACATGCTGCTGTAGAAAACAGTCATCCACGAAATTGGCCAAAAGTGTGTGTTCATGTGTGTGAGAGATCTGAAAAATGCAACGTGCTTGTGGATCTCTCTTGAGCAGGACATGATCTAGCCAGGGAGCGACTGATATTTCTAAGTAACATCTGAAAAGTTAAAATCTCCCATTATAAGACATATAATTTACTTGTCCACTCTATTTCCCTTATATAATCATTCCATTCATTAGGCCTATAGTACAGTCCACTCAGTTTAGTTTTTCCAGTGCTTAATTCATACCAAACTGACTCAATATTGCACTGTCAAAAGAATGCACTGCATTAGATTTTATGTGCATTTTTCCTAAAAGCATAACCCATCCTTCCTTCCTATCCTGTGTGTCCTTTCTGTACACATTGTACTTCCCATATTCATATTCTGCATCTGTTCCATGTCTCTGAGATTACCTACAATGTCCCAATTGGATAACTTAAACGACGCTCCAGATTTATCAAATTTATTTACTGTGCTTTTAGCATTATTGTATATGCAAACATACATGCACCTGTTATTTCTCTTAGTTAACCTAGCACACACCACATATTTACTTGTTTCTTGATGACTCCACTCAATGAGAGGCACTTCCAGTAATGTTGCTGGTTATCCAGATTACTATCATGGGATCCAACACCCACAGCCACTAACATCAGAGGACTCTGTGTTTCCCGTGCACTGCTACCTGTGAAAAATTCAAGAAGAGCGATCTTGGTTGTTTGACTTTAACACTTTAACATCACTTGGGATTCAGCTGGGATTGGTCAGCTAGTGGGTTTATCTGCCAGGATCAACCATGTGAATGTCGTGGACCTGCCCTAATGGTCGGTGGAATAGGATTCAGGATGGTGGAATTGTGGGGATAATGTCTGGGTAGCCCTTGTTTCCCAGTCGCAATCACACTTATTTCTTTCTGGGTATTGGTTATCCAACTTGAGCTCCATGGTGTGTGAGGAGCCCGGGCGCTGAACAAATACAAAAAACCATAAATCCTAATTAAGCCGTTTCTTCTCGGGGCAACCAAGTTCCTAACTGAAACACAATGTTGGCCTCGATTATGTCACTAACTTCTTTTAAAAGACAGAAAAAAGAATCATATCAGGTCCAGCACCTCGTTACCTGATAAGTCACTCCACAAGTGAGAATTCCATAAGAAATGTCACCCTTCTTTATCCACAAGGGGTTTAGCTGGATCTCCTAAATCTGTCAAAGGTTTCACTCAGGCGACATACTTGTACAGACCAGAGGTGGCAAACATTCAAATCAGCTCCCACAAGCTACACCTATTGGGGAAATGCTGATCACAGTTGCCCCCTCCCAGCCACCACCACCACCACCAATAAGACACTGGTATTATCAATGAATGAAATTTCAGGATGTCTGAAGAGGAAATTTTTTCTGAATTAAAACAGCTGCAAGACAAATATTCGTCCATAGGGAAGAGAAACTTGTTCAAACTAGAAACCTCATCCTGACATTTAATTCACCAACTCTAATGAGATGAAAACTAGCTATATTAATTGTCTACTTCAGGGGTCCCGAAACTACGTGCCAGATCCAATCTGAAAAGAATTTTATCCTACCCACAGATATTTCAGCTAGTTTGCAAAAATTAATTTAAAACTTATATTAAATCACAATAAAATTTATGAAAAACACATTTTACAGATTATTTTAACATTTATCAGTTGATTAATAGCGTTGAAGCCTCTGTGTCGTCAGCTTAGTCTTGTTAGATATTAATTGTTATTTCCACTCAAAGCTATTCTTTGAAACATTAAACACAAATAATTAATAATGAATAATGTTAATCTTGACCCTGTAATGAATAGTAATACGCGTTAGTCAGTACTTAGGGATTTCCTAATCCCTTGCCAGCCTGCACACCAACCCTGATGTGCAGAGTATGGGAGCAAAGGTCACCCTAGGCTTCCAATACACAAGAATCCCGGAGCCAGGATACAACTTGGCACCAGTAGCATGGTCTGATGATTGGTATCTGTGAGATTCTGAACCAGCCTGCACATCAACCCTGATGTCCAGTGTATGGGAGTAAAGGACACCCACCCCTGGCTTCTACTATATAAGAATTCTGGATCCAGATAAAAACATGACACTATCCTATTGGTCAGTGGAGTTAATCCCTCTACTATAAATTAACGGGTGGCAGCCTGTATGCATATAAAGTTTCGGCAAGAGGAGGCTTTTGGCAGGAATAAATTTAATCTCTTTGTATTACCTTAGATTTCCTATTTTCTATGGTAACAATAATTCAAAACTTAATACTTTAAAATTGTAATTTGCAAACTGTAATTGTAACTGTAATGCTTATCTTTGGTGCCACTCTTATTTCTATGCAAAACGATATACAGGTGAACGTGCTAATTTGTTCCAGAAAAATGGAGCGCTAAGTGAATCTGCACTAAGCGAGCACCGAAATCGATTAAGGTAACATGTGTATTTGTGAGTTGTGTACATAGAAAATATTCTGCATTACATACCATATATAATTATATGGTCACTACTTAATGTATCAAAATTAAACTTAAAATTCCAATTAAAATCATGAAAAATGTGCCAATTTTTGGGTTGTACTTTGGTGCTCTTCCTGGTAAACTAAAAGAGGTATTAATTTTAAATCCCCCGCATTGTTACCACTCAACAATAAAGTCAACTGATCCTTCGCCACTTTGAAACCCGTCATGTTTTTTTCTTCTTTCAATATGAAACTTCTTTTAGGCATTCGTTCCCAAAACAACTTATTTAACAACTATATTAAAAACTTATTGAAAACTTTGTTAAACTTACGTTAAATACACACAAATTCCCTCATCTATAATATTAACAAGTTCATTTTTGAAAGTTTCGGCTCCTTGAAAAAAAAGTAAGCTTTCTTTTTTTTTTTTTTTAACATTTAGCTTATTTTTTTTTTTTTTTTTTTTTTTTTTATTTTTTTTTTTAAACCCCAAACACAAAAGGTATCAAAACCTATAGTACTTAGTACCGTGCATGGGTTGAAGGAGAAGTATGGGGGGAGGGGGGGTGCCGGAAACTTTGCCCTAGAGACTAAACATAGGTTTCACCACTTCAAGCCTCCAATAAGCAAAGTTGGTATTTCACCAGTTGATGAAAGTCATCTACCACCTACAGTTGAATTCTGCATTGGATATTATCTTCAATAAAATTAGTTAAAGTCTCTCCATTTCATTCCTAATAGCCGGCCTAGCCCAAGTTGCTTGCACTGGAACAGCTTTGGTCCAGTTGTCATAGAGATTGTCACAGACATTCTCTCAGATAGGCCAGACAAGCTATACTTGCTACCTGGGAGTCTAAAACGCTGATGGAACTGATATTCGGGTGACACTCAAGTCAAGTAGACCCAATTCTGGCAAAGTCCAGACGGTCTGTGACAGCCAAATCCTCTCCTTGCACCTTCAGGTTGGTGGGAGTGTTAGTAATCCTGGGTATAACCTCCATGCACAAGTACATGGTGGGTGACCACCCAGGTGTGAACCAATGTAAGCAGGGGTCGAGGTGTGGCACCGGCACCACATGGAGGAATGCCGCCCCTCTCTGTTACCAGGCAGTACTAGGTGGTAGATGACTCTCATCAACCGGTGCAATACCACCACTTTGCTTATTGGAGACTTGAAGAGGTGGAACCCATATTTAGTCTCTAGAGCTAAGTTCTGGTCAACCCTTCCCTATCTCTTCCATCATGCAGTATGATTGATGACTTTTCAGGTTATGATGAACATCGTGGCGAGATCCAATATTCTTTACATTTCGAGGGTACAGCTCTAAAACGGTGTTCGCAGGCCGGCCGCTAGTTAGTACACCAGACCGAATCTATTGGTAACTCTCTAGGAGGCTTCCAGATCAGCTAGTGTATAATCTTGCCACCTCTACTCTGCCAGATAGTGACTGGAGGGAGTCCAAGTAGTGGTATGAGGGTAGCATTGTCGAGGCCACGTTATGTCAAGGATCTGGGTATATTCTTACCATGTGTATGCCATATCCAAAAATTTCATTACTTCATACAGCATGTCCCACCCACTTTTTCTTACTATTGAATACACCTTGAGTTGCTAACTAATAGAGCAAGCTTATCTGCGAAAGGATCTAAACCTCCCAAGCACTTCCTAATTCATTTCACAAATATACGTGGTCTCAATTCTAATCTCAACGATGTCTATTTCCACTTGTGGTCTGCCAAACCCCATGTACTTTTTCTGACAGAATCTCAGGTATCGGTTGAGTCAACTAGTGCCCATCTCAGATGCCAAATTATTCGCTGTATGATTCCTTTCGCCTCAAAGGTGGTACTTGTGCATATGTGCGTTCTGATATTCCCTGTGAGAGACTTGGCAATTTGGAATCCCCATTCTTTGATCTTCTCTGGCTTAAAATCTCTCTACCTCATTGTGTAAAATTCATCTGTTGTCTCTACCGTTCTCCCAACTCCACTAATCACTTGGAACTCTTTGACTTCCTCTCTTTACAAATTGACTTTCTCCAGTTCAACTTTCCTAACAGTGAGGTAATTTTCCTTTGTGATTTTAATGTTCACAACTCCAGCTGGCTTCCATTTTCTAGTCACACCGATCCTGCTGGTCGAGATGCTGAGGCTTTTGTAATTACTAAGGACCTGGCACAGATTGTTCATTGATCCAGAGAATACCAGACAATCCTAATCATACAGCCAATACGCTTGATCTTTTTCTCACAAACAACCCTTCTAAGTAGTCGGTCGAAGTGAGAGGTCCTTTAGGCACTTCAGATCACAACTTGGTGATTGTCTCTTCTCCAATGGAACCTTTATCTCATGGCTATTCCCAACCTTGTGTTGTTTGGCATTACAAGAATACAAAATGGGATGACCTGAGAGACTTCTTTTCCCTGTTTGGATTACTGTTTCAAAACTTCTGATGTCAACGTTTGCTCAGATCGTGTCAGTGAAATTATTCTTGCAGGAATGGGATCCTTTATCCCACACTCCACTTTAAAATCTCGTCCTGTATCTAAACCTTGCTTTTCCAATAAATGTGCTAAGGCTGTTCAAGAGAAGAATGTTGCATATCATAATTGGCTCAAGAAATTTATTATAGTAATTGGCTCATTTCTCATTCTACAGTTTCATTTTCTGCCTACACCAAAGCTCGCAACAATTGTAAAGCAATTATTAATCAGTCCAAACTAGAGTTTGAACAGTAGAAAACTTGCTTCTTGAGCTAATGGTAGCCGAGCATTCTGGTCTCTTGCCAAAGCTATTGGCCGCAACTTTTGCCCATCTCTGCTCCCACCTCTGTCCAAACTAGATGGTTCTGTTGACATTTCAGCCATGGATAAAGCTGACCTGCTTGCATCCCATTTTTCTTCCAAATCATGTATTAATGATCTTAGTAAAACACCGCCCACCATTCCCAACACACTCCATTCAATGCCCCCTGTGGTCTTCGTCAAAAGGATTTTGAAAAATCTTGATGCTAAGAAAGCTCCAGGTCCTGATGGTATTTCTCCACTTGTTCTCAAAACCTATGCTCCTGAACTTACTCCTATTCTTTGCCACCATTTTTCACTTTCTTATTCCAAAGGTGTTTTTCCTTCTGCTTCGAAATTTGCTCATATCCAGCCAGTTTCTAAAAAGGGTGACAGATCCCTCCCATCCAATTATCGTCGCATTTCAGTTACTTCTACTCTTTCTAAAGTAATGGAGAAATCAATTAACCACCAACTCTTAAACTACCTAGAAACCTTCCGTCTGATCAACGATCACCAGTATGGATTCCGTCAGTGTCGATCCACTGATGATATTCTGGCTTATGTTACCCATTTATGGACTAATTCAATGGAAAGGTTCGGTGAAACACAAGTAGTCACTCTTGACATCTCAAAGGCTTTCGATCGTGTTTGGCCCAAAGGTCTTCTAAACAAGCTTCCATCTTATGGTTTGCCACTGTTTTTAGTAATTGGTTATCCAGTTTTCTCTCCGATCGTCACTGAGGGTGATGGTAGATGGCTTTCTGTCTTCTAACTTCTCCACTAATGCCAGTGCACCCCAAGGTTCAGTTCTTTCCCCCACTCTTTTTCTCTTGTATATTGATGACCTTCTTCCATTGACTGGAAATCCTATCCATAGTTTTGCCGATGATAGCACATTGCATTCCACTTTCCATTTTGAGAAACCTTGTCCTGCTCAGTCAGCTTGAACTTCTCAAAAATCTGCTACCAATTCCTTAAATGCCGATCTTTAGCTAATTCTCCAGTGGAGCAAAGACAACTTAGTTGATTTCAACCCTTCTAAAACTCAGTCTTGTCTTATCTTGCAAAAAGGATTCTTCTGCTCCTCTGCTTATCTTTTGTGACACTCCGATTTCTAGGCAAAATGATATATCTCTTTTGGGGATTACCCTGACTTCTAATCTCTCTTGCCACAAGCACATTACAAATATTGCTTCCTCTGCATCTAAAAAACTTGGTTTTCTCTTTCACTCTCGGCGTTACTTTTCTTCTAAACAGCTGCCCACTCTGTATAAATCGCAAATCCCCCCTGCCATGGAATATTGTTCCCTCACCTGGGGTGGTGCCCCCAAAGCCTCTCTCTGGCTTTTTGATTTCATTTAGAAGAGGGCAGTTAGGTTAATTAATGATTCATCTCTAACAGAGACTGTCCACTCGCTGTCTCATAGACGTACTGTTTCTGGTGCATGCCTCTTCTACAGATATTTCCATGGGCACTGTTCTTCTGAATTGGCTTTTATAATTCCCACTCTCTCTTTCAAAACAGTCCGAACACGTGCCGCCACCAGCCAACATCCATTTACTGTCCAACTCCAAACCACGGAACCAACTTTTCATCTTCCTCGTTTATTCATTCAACTGCCATTTTCTGGAACAACCTTCCTTCATACATATTTCATGAAAATTATAGTCTACAGAAATTAAAGTCCAGTGTCAACAAATATCTACTTTCGTCTTCTCAACCTCCAACCCAAGCACAGTACTAAGTACTATAGGTTCTAATACCTCTCATGTTTGTGGTTTACATATAAAAAAAAAAAAAAAAAAAAACTGGAACAGTTGTCTTTCCCACTGCTAAAATTAATTCTTTATTTTTTTATAATTGTTCTTTACAGTCTTACCCACTTGTCGTTGACCGGAATCGATTCAATTCACGACATCTAATTTAGTTTTCAAATTCAGTCTTTTTCTTACGTTTGTAGTCTTCATACTGCATCCAGATGTTGTTGCTTTTTCATTCTTATCCGCCATTATTAACTCTTCGAAAATATAACTGCGTTGGTTGCATTAATTATAATACAATGTTTGAGTAAACTGTCTGTTATGCCCGATGTCTAATATTGTACTGAGTGATGACTAGACTTCGGATAAATGCATATAACCCAAATATTACAAGCAATATATGTGATCATTTTTTGAAATGTTGATCTCGGAACTACATAACAAGTCACTGTACCGCAATTAAATTAGCATGGGAAAAATTTCACTGAGTGTGGGAAACTTTAATGCTGTTTTGCTATTCATTTTCCAGCTATCGACTGCATCAAAAGAAACAATTTCGTTGCATATGCCAAAAATGCAATATGTAAAAGAGCTTTATAGTGATTTGTGACACTGTTATAGTAAATCAGCTTAACAAATATTGCTTCCTCTGCATCTAAACAATTTGGTTTTCTCTTTCGCTCTCAGCATTACTTTTCTTCCAAACAGCTGTTCACTCTTTACAAATCACAAATCCGCCCTTCCACGGAATATTGTTCTCACATCTGGGGCGGTGTCCCCAAAACTGCTCTCAGGCTTCTCGTTTCCATTCTGAAGAGGCAGTTAGGTTAATTAATGACCCCTCTCTAACAGAGTCTCTCTACCCTTGCTGCCTCACAGATGTACTGTTTCTGCTGCATGCCTTTTCTACAGATACTTCCATGGGCACTGTTCTTCTGGATTGTTTTCTATAATTCCTGCTCTCTCTCTCTTCTTTTAGAACAGGCCAAACATGTTCCACCACCAGCGAACATCCATTTACTGTCCAACTTCAAACTCACAGAACCGAATTTTCATCTTCTTCATTTAATCATTCAACTGCCATTTTCTGGACCAACTTTCCTTCATACGTATTTCCTGAAAATTACAGTTCACAGAAGTTCATGTCTAATGTCAACAAATATCTTCTTTCGTCTTCTCAACCTCCAATCCAAGCACGGTACTAAGTGCTATAGGTTCTAATCCCTCTCGTTTGGGATTTTCATAAAAAAAAAAAAAAAAAAAAAAAAAATCCTGAAATATTCAAATTTCTAGCCCTTTCTGTTCTCCTGACAACGTAGGCTGATGATGGGTATTGGTAAGATACCCGAAACATCACCTTATTAAACTATATTATAATAGTGTAGTTTATTAGGCAAACAGCCTAATAAACCATATTATTAATTTCACATGATATAAGAGTGATATGAATATAGGTAGTTTTAAATTTTACGAGTTGTTCCTAACGCAGGCTCGTAAAGCGTGAATTTATTTACAATAGAAATAGGGGTTATGTTATCAACAATGAAATTAGTTAGCTAAATAGTTTGTTTAAACATGGTTGATTGATCCAAAGAAATGAAAACGTAACCTGTAAAATCAGGCAAATTATTTTTTTTTAGCATTAGTAGAGGCATTTGATGCAAGAAAGCAAGCTTATGCAGCATCAGCCAAAAAAAAAAAAAAAACCCACTTCCACTTCACCCCTCTGTTCGTTCAAAATACCTGTCCAACTGAGCCTTAAACTTATTTAGGCTATCAACCTCCACCACAAGGGATGGTATCTATCATAACTTGTATCTATCATAGGCTTCTGTGTCATGTGTTAATTTGTAAGTATCCCATGCATTTTTCTTCTCTGCCATATGCCTCATTAGTTCATCTGACATCCATTTTGGCCTAAACTTTGAACAATATTTCTTAGTTGGTATGTAAAGCCTAGTAGCTTCCAAGATAAGTTCTTTGAATGCTTCCCATTTTGAATTTGCTGTTGGTAACATCATCAGTTGGTCCCACTGTATAGAATTTAAATACTGTCTCAGTCCATCGTAGTCGCCTTTACGGAAGCAATAACCCTTCCCTTTACCCCTAATGGTAGTTACCTCTTTGAGTAAATCCCACTTCAGCACACTGTGATCACTGCCACCTAGTGGTTCATTTATCTGCAGATTCTTAATGCATGAAGAATCACTGCTGATAATCAAATCAAGAGTATTACTCCCTCTAGTTGCCTCCCGAACATGCTGATGTAGAAAACAATCATCCAATAAATCCACAAAAGCCCTGCTAGTGTGTGAGTAACCAGCCCCCAAATTCCAGTCAATATCTGGGAAATTAAAATCTCCCATTATATGACTCTCTGATTTACTGGCCCACTCTATTTCCCTGTACAGTTCCTTATTATACTCATCAGAGTCATTAGGCCTATAGCAAACTCCTACTCTCAATTTTGATCTCCCAATGCTTATGTCACACCAAACTGACTCAACACTACACTGTCCGGCGATGTCGACTGGCTTCACTTCCTTGGTTTTTATGTGTTTCTTAACTAATAGCATAACCCCTCCCCTTCCTATCCTTTCTGTAGACGTTGTACTCCCCAAATTGCAGTTCTGCATCCCTAATATCTGTGTGACACCACGTCTCTGATATCCCAACAATATCTGCCTTCGATGTTTTGAGCAATACCTCAAATTCATCAAATTTATTTACTAAACTCCTAGCATTAGTGTACATGCAAGTATACCTGCACCTGTTTCTATTCTTAGCTACCCTAACACAACCCATGTGTTTACTTGTACTGCAATGGCTCCTAGCAGTCTCTGAAATACCATGCATCTTGTTTTTCAGGCTTCTGCTCATTCTAATAGAAGCAGTGCAAGAATCTCTTTCACCTCTGCCAGTGGCTACTGTCAATCTATTGGTCTTTGTCTCCCCCCAAGCTAGCAGTTTTCCGACCCACCTAACACTGCCTCGATAGCATCAGCAAATATTCTTGCAAATTATAATAATAGAGAAATTATTTATGACTTACAAATGTTAAAGAATGTTTATTCTTCATCATCATCGTCATCAACTAAATATGCACGTTGATCACTCATTATTGGTTTGGCACTTGTTGGTTTATTGCACAGTGAGTTTTGTTCTTCAGAAATGCTTCAAGAGGCGTTTATTTCCAAGATAATCTTCTCTTTTCTTTATAAATTTTAATAGCATGCATAAGCATTTTTAAACGGAACGCACAAATTTGCAAATAACACAAATTGCGTGGTGTAACAAGTTTACGAAGTTTTAAAAAAAAAAAAAAAGGATGAAGAGAAGATTCTGAAAATTTATTTATGTTTTTGTATACAATTAAAGATTTTAGTAAAGGGAAAACACGTATCACCATCATGACGTAAAAACCCATGCAATTCCATCTATCGGTATTTTCACAAATGCAATAACATTGAATTTACTACCCATTTTATGATTGCTTGCTGTAACAGAAAAGTCGAATAAACTGGAAAGTGAAAATTGTTCTTATTGTTTTATGGTCATGACTTCCAGAAATGTGCTTTAGAAAAATATCACAAAGCTGATCAAAATTGGTTCTTATAACATATGTTAACGATGAAATTGTAGTTGTTTAATGATTTGAATTGGTAACTGATATAATTTATACTATGAAAACGACTTTTGGGAGTTATATAGCGAAAATTTGAACTTCCGAGGTCGTGGAATGAATTACCAAAAAACAATATGTTATTGGGTTCACATTACGATATTTTCAAGATACAATGGTAACAGATTAATATCGTAAAACGTGGTAAATTGTATTTTATAGCTACGCGCATGGTTTGAAATGCAGTATTTATGAATGTTTAACATTCATTTTTTGCAGTTAATGTTCATATTTTCGATTTTCTTGAATTATAGGGGTGCCACGTAATTTGGGTTTAAGTTACTTAAAGCTATTATTATTATTAAATATATGTATTTATTTCATTATAAAAGGGTGCACAGTATCTTTTTTATTTTGTGGTGATCTATAATTCATGTTTGCTTAGTACCTCCATATAAAGAATGAAATTATATACTGTATATATATATATATATATATATAATTTGTTCTGTGAAATGTACTTTTTATAATTATATTATTATAATAAGTATCATATAACATACAGCAGGCCCCTGTTATAATGCTTTGCTTTATGCTTATTCGCTATAACGCTGTTCTTATATTATAACCCGTATCTGACTAGAACGCTGTCACAGATCACTATAACGCTCTTTTACAGATTGCATTTTTGGCATATTTAGCGGAATCGTTTCATTAGATGGGAGTCGATAGCTTGAAAATGAATAGCAAAACAGCATTAAAACATTTCCCACGCTCAGTGAAATTTTCTCGCCCCCTAATTTAATTGCAGTACAGTCACTCGTTACGTTGTTCCGAGATCAACATTTTAAGAAATGATCAAGTATATTGTTTGTAATATTTGCATTATATGCATTTATCCGAAGTCTAGTCATCACTCAGTACAGTATTAGACTTCATGCATCACGGACAGTTTACTTGAACATTGTATCGTAATTAATGCAACGAAAGCAGTTACATTTTCGAAGAGTTAATAATGGCCGAAAAGAATGAAAAAGCAACTTCTGGGCGCAGTACGAAGACTATAAATGTAAGAAAAAGACTGAATTTGAAAATTAAATTAGACGTTTTGAAGCGAATCGATTTCCGTTAACGACAAGCGGATTTGTGCCATAATTTAGGACTTGCAAGTTTAATTGTAAGAACAATTATAAAAAAATAAAAAATTAATTTTATTTTGTGGATTAATTGGATGATTGTTTTCTATAGCAGCATGTTAGAGAGGCAACAATAGGGAGTAACACTCTTGATCTGATTATCAGCATTGATTATTCGTGCATTAGGAATCTACAAATAAAGGAACCACTAGGTGGTAGTGATTACAGTGTACTGATGTGGGAATTACTTAAAAATGTAACTGCAATCAGGGGTAATGGGAAGGGTTTTTGCTTTCGTAAAGGTGACTACAGTGGTCTCAGATTTTTTAACTTCTATATAGTGGAGCCAACTGATGATTTGAGCAACAGCAAATTCTAAATGGGAAGCATTCAAGGAATTAATTTTGGAAGCTACTAGGCTTTTTGTTCCAACTAAGAAATACTGTTCTGTGTTTAGGCACAAATGAATGTCAGATGAACAAATGAGACTCGTGGCAGAGAAGAAACATGCACGGGATGCACATAAATTGTTAAGCGAAAATTATGTTGTCCAGGAACCAGTTAGCCCATGAATTCTGTCCTTTAAGTGTACCATAGTAGTATTATGAAAGTAAGGGTTTTCATTTGCCTTCAAATTTTTCTTTTGCAAGCAAAAACGTACCACTAGTGCTTTTGCAGGGCCTTGAGGTCGTCAGTATTTCACTGGAATCCATGACAATTCGACTGTAAGAATTGAGCAACCATTTTGTCATGATGGGTCTACAGGTGCCTTCTGGAGTGCTTAGGGATTACTTTTCTCAGTCATGGATTTATCTCTTGTAAGGAAGTAAAGATGCTGTCCTTTGTCCATTTCCCCTTCCACAAACTGAATTATCTGATACCTCCTCCTCATGCTATTTTTTTTTTTTTTTTTTTATAGTTGGCAATAGACTTCTTTTGTTATTGGCAGAGCTGATATTGGAGTGGCAGCTGATTGATTTCTCTGTCCAGGTTTTTGTGTGCTTAACAGGTAGTATGCAATGGGAGTGGGTCATTTCAGGCTGAGTTCCGATGGAACATCTCCCTGGTCCAATCTGAGTGTAGGTAGGGTTTTTTTTTTTTTTTTGGGAGCATTAGCAACTAAGGCCATATTGCTCCGGGAATATGCGGTAGTCATTCCCTGACCTTTCCGCATCCTCCGTATTTGGTGGTGACGGGCTCGAACCCCTGTCTAATCAAGAAGTGTGTGTTACGCACTGCTGCTCCTTCCCAACTGGCTACGGAGGTGCCTGTGTAGGTAGGGAGGTAGGTTTGTTTGTATTTACTGTTCACTGTTCTTGTCTCCTTAAGTGATATATTCAGCTCTGCCTTAAGTCAGTGAATTTCTTTTTCTTCTTTCCACCTTTGGCATGCTCGGGACTAAGATGGGTGTTCTCCTTGGGCAGTTAATGTAAGTGGGTTCAGATATGTAGTTGAAAATGACATTGTTAAAAACTTTGTTCATTTAAGCTCTAAAGTTTATCAAACTCTAGTCTTGCAAGTTTTAAGTTTTGAAAGAAAAGAAATGAACCTTTGCATGAAGAATTCTTGATTATTCTAACTGGATTTTTCATTATATTTATTATGAAATATGTAAAAATAAATTCTAAATAATGATTAACGACATGCTTTAACATGTTTCTATAAATCTATAAAATCATGAAAAAAAAAACACTAAAAATAATATAATGAAACCTAGAAACACTTGTCACTAGGAAACACTCTGTATGGTGTATCAGCTGTAACATTTAACATACATACAACACTACTGATTTGAAAATAAGTTGCTTTTTTATACCATTCTTTCTGTTCAAATTGTGAGATTTCCGCCAGAAACAGATCTTAATTTTATTCACTATCAGTAATTTGGAATTGTTTGGATCAAACTCAGTATTGTCAATGGATATAGCCGTCCTTCAGATAATGCATAGATTCACTGCTAGCTCACATTGCAGTCGCTACATGATATGCTATAAATTATCCCAATTTTTTTCATTACTAGTATAGGGTTTTTAAAGGATAATACGCGGTTTGTGTACGGCCCTTTAAAAACTGTGCACACTGTATTAACACAGTATAAATATAACTATGCAAAATTCTGGCAATACCATGAGACATCCTGAGATCAAGGGAGAAAGCAGGCATACCGGATGCTCAATTCAAGTCTAATTTGGAGGGTGTGTGTGATTAGAGGCATATCTAGATTTTCAGTGCCCTTGGCAAATTCGTGGCTATGCGCCTTTTTGCGATAATCAGTAAAATCATAATAAATAACAAGTACAGTCGGACATCTGTTTAACAAACTTTGTTATAGCGAATTTTTTTATTTCATTTTATGGAAATGAAAATTTTCTTTATTCATATAATGAAGAAAATTTTCCATATAACGACTGCATTACGAGACTTAACTGAGTACACATCATTCACACCCATTGCCTTCAAGCAAGCAATAGTGCTGTTGTTATTAACCAAATTAAAAGATAAAGAGATTACCATCTTCAACTCATGGAACCTGTAAAACCTATCCAACTACCTGTCCCACATACCAAGAAGTAGAGCTGGTCAACTATTTTCTGTGTATCCATAGCCAGTGGGCAGACCAAGGTGTATTAAACATTCAGACAATAGGTTCTGGTCAACCTTCTGTTGTAAGCACTCTGTTAGAGATTTAGAAGATAGTGGATTTCCTTTATCCAGACAAGCGGTCATTTATTGTTTCGTGGAAGGCCTTTCATCAAGCACAATATGAGATACAGAGTAAATGATGCCTCCCACACTACTATCGTAGTTTTTTCTTAAGAGTTATCTATGGTGTATCCACACCGATATTATATAGATATAAAACTTTTACTCTTAACATTATGCCTTGTTGCATTTAGTTGTTTTAAATTACACTAAACCCCCACTATTCGCGGTATCTGTATTCGCGGTTTCGCGTATTCGCGGTCGCTGATTTAAACCTAAAAAAATTTGAATTTTAAAGCGCCATGAACAAAACATGGGCGTGGCTAAAATCATTTTGCCTAGTCCACAGAGTAGTACAGTCAGTCGTCGTATAACACGTGTTTGCGCTACCCGAATTCGATCATACACGATTTATAAACAGGGGAACGATATCTTATATAACACGAACCGAATTCGCTTATGCACGATTCGCCTTTGTGATTACAAGAAATGGCAGTCGGACAGGAATCACCCCAACTGAACCCAACATAGGAATAAAGAGAAGATTCTGAAAATGTATTTATTTTTTTATAGCAGTGCAGGGAAAAACACATTTCACCATAATAACGTAAAATTTCAGCTATCGGTATTATCGCAAATGCAATTAGATCGAGTTTACTACCCGTTTATAACAGATTCCACTAGCAGGAAAGCAACTGGAAATTGTTTTTATTGTTTTATTGTTTACTAAAGCAGAAATGTGCTTTAGTAAAATGTGAGCTAATGAGGTGTTAATAGAGTTGTCTCTGCCTTTATGGCGTTGTTTATTCAGTTGCTATACGCTCACAGCTTTGTTTATGTGTATCAAGCGTGCCTCCTCATTTTGTAATTGTGCTTTATTCTCTAAAAATGAGTAAAAATAACTTAAAAGTTGTAAAAAGGAAGCGTCCTGCGCTCAATGGGTGGGGGGGGGTGACAAAATTGCGAGCGCGGATGTTTCACGCTAATCCTTGTTCAGTATGTGTAATGCACTTGTCATAGAAGGTTTCATCTCTTGCTTTTAATTGATACATTTACAAAAGTGAAAATCTACCATTTTGCAGTGTGTTGGTGTAACCAGACATTTTCGAGCGTGTTAACGTTAAAAGAAAGTGACTTTATTGTGGACAAATTATTTTCTAATCCTACAGAAATATGCCCGCGAATAACAAAGGAAATGTGAAAAGATCAAAGAAGGTGATGACATTAGCGAGTAAAATTGAATTGTTAGACAAAATTTCTAATGGTGAAAGTGTCTCCTCAGTGGCCAAACATTATAAAATCAATGAGTCAACGGTGCGATCAATCAAGAAATCGGAAGAAAAAATCCGCCGTAGTGTCCGTGAAAACACGCTAATTGCATCAAAAATTTGCTCTGTAACTCGTGATGTGAAATTAGAAAAAATGGAAAAGGCTTTAAATCTGTGGATAGAAGACCGAACTCACAATAAAATCCCGTTAAGTTCACTCATCATTCGTGAAAAGGCAAAACACCTTTATCAGCGCTTCAGCGAAACTGGTGATAGCACTGGCGGGACAAGTTTTTTAGCCAGCAAAGGTTGGTTTGAAAGATTTAAAAATCGATATGGCCTTCATAATGTGAAACTGGTAGGCGAGTCTGCATCAGCGGATTTCGTGGCTGCAGAAAGTTTCCCGACTGAACTAAAAAAATTAATTACGGACAAAGGATATGTTCCCGAACAGGTGTTCAATGCAGACGAAACTGGGTTGTTTTGGAAGAGAATGCCAGCCAGAACATACTTAACACAAAATGAAAAATCTGCTCCTGGATTCAAAGCTTCCAAAGATAGGCTTACTCTTTTGTTTTGTGCAAACGCTAGTGGACACATGATCAAACCAATGCTCGTGTATAAATCGCAGAATCCACGTGCTTTGAAGGGAAAGAATAAAGGTCATCTTCCAGTTTATTGGAAATCCAATAAAAAAGCCTGGGTAACAACTACACTTTTTAGAGAGTGGTTTAATGATAGCTTTGTGCAAGAGGTGGAAAGTTACTTAGCTTCAAAATCTTTGCCTTTCAAAGTTCTGCTTCTTATTGACAACGCGCCAGGACATTCAAGCAGTCTAGAATTTGACCACCCAAACGTTGAAATTGTGTTTTTGCCACCCAACACCACATCACTTTTACAACCGCTAGACCAAGGTGTGATTTCTGCGTTTAAGTCCTACTATGTTAGGAGAACTTTTACTGGCTTAATTGAAAAAATGGAAAGCGAGTCAGACTTAACTGTAAGCCAAAGTTGGAAAAATTATAACATTGCAGATTGCCTGATCAACATCAAGACATCAGTTGATGAGATAAGTGCATCTACAATTAACGCGTGTTGGCGAAAATTGTGGCCAGAAGTGGTTGTTGCTAAAACAATCCCTAATGTCAATGAACTGGTTGCCGATATTGTAGAAATCGCACATGGAATAGAAGGCGGGGGCTTGGAAAACATCGATGCAGACATTCAGGAACGTATTGAGACTCATGCAGATGAACTTACAATAGAAGAGTTGGATGAATTAGTAACAAGGTCAAATGAAAACCAAAATGATCCTGAGGAGGAAGATCTCGACGTTGTTAGACCACAGTTAAATAGTAAGTCATTAAAAGAAATCTTTAGCCTCTCTATACAACTTTCAGAAAAGGTGGTAGAAACGGATCCTAATTTGGAAAAAAGCATCAAGTTTAAACGAGACCTAGAACAATTACTCTTGCCTTACGGGGAAATTCAAAAGGAGCTCAATAAAAAAATGAAGAAACAAACTTCGATTATGAGTTATTTTTCGCCCAGCAACCCATGTTCTTGATATGTTTTTGAAAGGTTTGTTTAAAATGTCTAATAAATATATACAGTATTACATTTAATAAATTGTTTCTTATTTTCATTTCGATGCCTTATGCTTGTATTTTTCTATGTACTTTCTACGTTTGTCTATGTACATAGTCATTATGTAGGTAAATACTGTACACATAATACGTACAGACAAAATTTTAGACTAATTTTTGTTATATATTTCATACTTTGGAACGGAACCCCTTTATTACTATGGGAGCCATAACTCAGTATTCGCGTTTTCAGTATTCGCGGAATTTCTCAGGAACGTAACCCCCGCGAATAGCGGGAGTTTACTGTATTTCACTTCGTACTTTTGTTGCTAACAAATTAATAAATTCATTCTGAATTTCTAGAGATAAATAATTAATGTGGTGTTTAATTTGCGATTTCAGAGCACTTTTCATTATAACGTTTGAAATTGGCTGACAAATTTTATCAAGTTTAAAAATACGCCACAATTTTTTCCTTCGGTATCGATATTACTAGCATGTCCACGAAATGCCAAGTTATTTTCAGCATGGAACAATATACATTTCAATGTTATTATTATTGTTGTTATAATTAGGTGTATGGTGAAGGAAGCCTGAGGCTTATGCTACACCAGCCAAAGAAAAATTCCCGAGTTACCCTGAGAGAGAGAGAGAGAGAGAGAGAAAGAAATCACCAAGAAAGAGAAGAATGATGATATCCAGCTCAGGACACTGGGTGTGCCAAGCCCATACTCACCACGTCTGAGCCCCAGGGGTGATTTTCAATACATTTGTGCAGCAGGCCCCCGTTATAACGCGGTTCGCTTTACGCTGATTCGCAATAACGCTGCTCATATATTATAACCTGTATCTGACTATAACGCTCTCACAGATCACTATAACACTCATTTACAGATTTCATTTTTGGCATATTTAACGAAATCGTTTCATTTGATGAGTTGATAGCTTGAAAATTAATAGCAAAACAGCATTAAAACGTTTCCCATGCTCAGTGAAATTTTCTCGCATGCTAATTTAATTTCAGTACAGTCACTTGTTACGTAGTTGCGAGATCAACATTTTAATAAATGATCAAGTATATTGCTTGTAATATTTGTGTTATATGCATTTATTCGAAGTCTAGTCATCACTCAGTACAGTATTAGACATCGTGCGTAACAGACAGTTTACTCAAACATTGTATCGTAATTAATGCAACTAATGCAGTTACATTTTCGAAGAGTTAATAATGGAATGAAAAAGCAACAACGTCTGGGCGCAGTACAAAGAATATAAATGTAAGAAAAAGACCGAATTTGAAAATTAAATTAGACATTTTGAAGCAAATCGATTCCGGTAAAGACAAGCGGATGTGGCCATAATTTTAGGACTTTCAAGTTTAACTGTAAGGACAATTATAAAACAAAATAAAGAATTAATTTTAGCAGTGGAAAAGATAGCTGTTCCACAGCAAACAACTAGGGCTAGTCTGGCTATTAGGATTGAAATGGAAACTTTTAACTGATTTTATTGAAGATAATATCCAATGCAGAATTCAGTTAAGTTAAATATTATAAAAAAAGAGAGAGAGAGAGATTAGCCAATATAATGATCTGAAGAAAACTCACCTAAAAAAAAAAAATCTGCAACCATTTAAAATTAGTAAGAACTGGTTGAATAGATTTAAAATCCAGGGAGAAGCCACAAGAGCAGATCAAGAAACTTTCAAAAAAGAACTTGTTAAAATTATTGAAGAGGGGTATTGTGTGTTATACTTCTCAATAAGTTTTTAACAGATGAAGCAGCACTTTTGTGGAAACGAATGCCTAAAAGAAGTTTCATATTCATAAAAGAAGTTTCATAAAGAAGAAAAAAACATGCCAGGTTTCAAAGAGGCGAAGGATCGGTTGACTTTATCATTGGGTGGTAATGCTGCGGGGGATTTAAAATTAATACCCCTTTTAGTTTATTTGTAAGAGGGCCAAAGTTCAACCCAAAATCCACACCATTTTCATGATTAAATTTATCAATTAAATTCATGATTTTAATTGGAATTTCATGTTTAATTTTGATACGTTAGTAGCTACCACATAATTATATACGTATGTAATGCAAAATATTTTATGTTGTAAAATAAAATATAAAAATATTTTATATTATATATTTTGACCGACATTTGTGCATCTTTTCACTACCGTTTATTATTAATTAGGAAATATCCTATGGCACCAACCGCAACTCACAAATACATATCTTACCTTATGGGAATGTGGCGCTCACTTAGCGCTCTGTTTTTACGGAACGAATTATCAGCGTTAATCGGGGGTCACCTGTAATGAATTCTCGTGAAAAAGAACGTTTGGGATGTTTCCAATCCTTAAATCCATCTGAGCTTCAAAATGGAACATTATTTGTGCCAGATACAAATAAGAGGCACGGAAAACAATATATTCCATCTTTGTTTTTGCAATAAAGTAGCCATTTCCTCTCCCGTTTTTTTTTTTTTTTTTTTCCCCCTATACCTTCATTTTTGTATTTCCACAAATAATTGAAACTTTGACCCTTAGTGACAGTATACGTATTTAAGACTATACGTTCGGCACTGTGTTTTTTGTGATCTGTTTCGGCATCTGTTTTTGTGACTATTAAATTTCCATGTGGTCGGATCATTAAAATTCAGACTTATATGTTCCATGTTAATATTAATGCTGCCATCATTTTCTTCTGCCAACTGTTGTTGGTTATTGTCCACACTTTCTAATTCTTTTAAAAGAACTTCAACTGTTTGAGCTTTTTCTTGGACTACCATTTCAGTGGCATCATTTTTTTCATCTTCATTCGAATCACGTTCGTTTTCTTTTTCACTTTCAGGTTTGGAGTGGCTTACTGTAAACCAGTTTTGTAAACTAGCAGAATGTTTTCTTCTAATTTCTTCTTTGTGCATTCTTTCTACTTTTTTCTTTGGTGGCATGTCAAAATTAATTTGACCTTTATTGTTTCATTTAAATTATAAATCACAATATTCACGATTACCTGTTTATATAGCAATCACAAAACCACTAACTTATAACTTATTAAGTTTGTACACAATGCATGAATTGTGAACTGCTATGCATTCGAGCATGCGCTGATGAAGCGATCGCCTGATTGTTCCCTTCAAAGCTACATTCTGGACAGCAAATAGATCTATGATGCTATGCAGTATGTACTCAGATGTAAAGATCATGCAGGCTTGAATCACCGTGCGAAAATTAATTTTCACCCTCCCCGTGCTGTCATCTTGATTCAACATCATCGAGGGGTGCCATTTTGTCAGCTAGCCTCGGGTGTCAAAATAGCTTGACACTGTACTGATGTAGTCTGTCATAGTGCCCTTGACACCTGCCCCAATGGCATGGCGTTCCGACGCCACTGTGTGTTGTGTGATAATGAAAAATTCAGCATTTCTTTGGTTCCAGGTTAGGAACATCTCTGGTGACTCAGCATTTCTTCTGGATGGTCACATATATGGTCAGAAGATCTAATTCCTCAAGTTCTAATGTCTAATTCCTCCCATTTCCCCATGTCTTTCTATTTCAGATTGACAGCCTTACTGGAAAATAACACTGTTATAGCACAAAGGAGCATGACATGGTGTTTAATTCATATATTGGTCTGTGTATATAGGGTCAGCATTAGCATTAGCAAAGGTACATGATGCAAAAAAGCAAGCTTATACAGCATCAGCCAAAAAAAAAAAAAAAAAAAAAAACACACCCTTATTTCACCCATCCACTCGCTCTAAATGTTTATCAAGTTCTGCCTTAAATCTGTTTAAGCTATCAACTTAAGTTTGTTCCAGCAATCAACCACCTGCTGGCTAAAGACAAACAACTGCACATCTATTCTTCAACCGTCTTTCCTCAATTTGAATTTATGCTCTCTCAGGCGATTATTCTGAGAAAGAGAAAGAATTGCATCCACATTTAGCATTCTCAAACCATTCAAGGCTTTATACTCCTCAATCAGATCACCTCACTTCACAGGTGCCTAGTCCCCAGACACTGTGATTTGCAAAATTTAAGCCTTCCTTCATAAGAGCAACCCTTTGTTCCATTCACTAAATTTTGTTGCCCTTCACTGTGCTTGTTCCAACGGCTCTACATTCTTCTTAAAATGAGGCCTCCAGACCTGTATACAGTACTCAAGGTGTGGCCTGACAAGGGGATAATCACCTCCTTATCCCTGGTGGAAAAATTCCTGTATGTCATTGACAAGACACCATCAGCTACTCCTGCTTCCCATATGTAGTACTTTACATTTGTCAAGGTTAAACTTCATTTTCCATCTCTCAGCCCATATGCTCAACTTTTCTAGATCCTGTTGCAGCTGTGTACTGTCATTAGTGTCATTAACAGCCCTGCCAACCTTCGTATCGTCTGCAAACTTGGACATTAAACCCGATATAATATCATCAATATCATTTATAAATACAGAAAACAACAATGGATTGGGGTCACATTTGCACATCTCCAGTCCATGGGTACCTCCCGAGTCCAGGGAAGCTCTCATAATTATGGCTAAGGGTTTTCTTACTTCCTTTGCCGCCACCTCCTTTAATATAACTGGATAGATTCCATCCACCCCAGGTGCCTTTCTTGCGTTTATATTCAACAATTTCTCCTCCCCTTTACTCTCAGTTATTACAAGATTATCTAGCTTACTGCCAAAGTGGAATACACCTCTGGCATTCCCCTCCCTGAATAACTGCTAGTGTGTGAATGTCGATGCAAAATATTCATTTAGTTTGTTAGCTACCTGAGCAGGATCATCAACAGTTGAACCATCAATATCAAGTGGACCAATCTGATTCATCCCCTCTCTTCTGCAGTTTACATAAATAAAGGACTCTTTGCTGTTTTTCTTTGCATCCTTTGCCAAAGATTTCTCATAATATGCCTTCGCCTGCCTAACCTTCTTTGTAACTTGGTTACAAACCAGCTTATATCTATCATAGGCTTCTCTGTCACGTGTTAATTTATTTGTACCCCCATGCATTTTTCTTCTCTGTCACCCTTCTAATTAGTTCATCTGACTTCCATTTAGGCCTAAATCTTGAACAATATTTCTTTGTTGGTATGGAAAGCCCTGTAGCTTCCAAGATTAATTCTTTGAATGCTTTCCATTTTGAATTTGCTGTTGGTAACATCATCAGTTGGTTCAACTGTATAGAATTTAAATATTGTCTCAGACCACCGTAGTCACCTTTACGAATGCAAAAACCCTTCCCTTTACCTTTGGTAGTTACCTCTTTGAGTAAATCCCACTTCAGCACACTGTGATCACTGCCACCAGTGGTTCCTTGATGTGCATATTCTTGATGCATGAAGAATCACTACCGATAATCAAATCAACAATTTTACTCCCTCTAGTTGCCTCCCAAACATGCTGCTGTAGACACAATCATTGAATAAATCCACAAAAGCCTTGCTAGTGTGTCAGTGACCAACCCACAAGTGTCCAGGTAATATTAGGGAAATTAAAATCCCCCATTTATAAGACACTCTAATTTACTAGCCCACTCTTATTTCTCTGCACAATTGCTCATTATACTCATCAGATTCATTAGGCCTATAACTTACACCTACTCTCATTTTTCCTTTCCCAGTGCTTATGTCACACCAAACAGACTGAAAATTGCATTGTCCACCCACATCAACTGGATGCATTTCCTTAGATTTTATGTGATCCTTAATTAACGGCATAACCATCCTCCCTTTCTGACCTGTTTATCCTTTCTGTACACACTGTACTCCCCAAGCCGACCGGGCTAGCCGAGTGGGTAAAGTACCTGCCCGGCAACCCAAAGGTCGCGGGTTCGATTCCCGCCTCGGGCTTGGATCACTGTACTGCAAAAACCTTTGGAGGTGCAATATGGCCACAGAAGCCGATGCGCCAACAACTACCAAATCAAAAAAAAAAAAAAAATGTACTCCCCAAATTCCAGTTCTGCACTGCTTATGTCTGTGTAACACCATGTCTCTGATATCCCAACAATATCTGCCTTTGTTGTCTTGACTAGCACTTCAAGCTCATCGAATTTATTAACTATACTCCTAGCATTGGTGTACATGCAAGTATACATGCACCTGTTTCTACTCCTAGTTACCCTAACACAGCCTATGTATTTTCTTGTTCCACTATGGCTCCCAGTAGTCCTGGAAATCCCCATTGCCTTGCTTTCCAGGCTGCGGCTCAATTGCATTTTACTAGAAGTAGTGCAAGAATCACTTTTACCTCTGCCAGTGACTACTGTTAATCCATTAGTCCGTGTATCTCCCCCAAACTAACAGTTTTCTGACACACCTAACTCTACCTCGATAGCATCAGCAAATATTCCTGCACCCTTTGTATTTAAGTGTATCCCATCCCTGTAGAAACAGTCTCTCCTGTTAACAAGCACAGACCAGTCTGAGAAAACTTCTACACCTTGAGCCTTGCATAATCTCTCCAGGGTGGAATTGATCGACAAGGCTCTGATCATATACTCCCTCCTATTCTGTCTAGGCAGAATTGCAGACACTTTCAATTTCACCCTAACTCACAGCTTTTTTTCAGCATTGTGTTGTACTTGTTAAGTAATTCTGCTGGTCTCCTCCTCTTAATATCATTAGTGCCACCGTGTACAACAATATCACCCTTTGTGCCCTTAAAGGATGATATCTGCCCTAAATGACATCAACCTTTGCCCCTGGCAGACATACCCTGGTTCTGTTCCATCTATCCTTTTTGCAGAATATGTTCCCTGTTTCCCTTACAATAGAGTTACCTACAACAACTAGTTCCTTTGGGACCAGTGCATTCTGCCTTGGGGGTTGCTGCTGTCTTAAGTGATATTCAAGCTCTGGCATTGATGTGGGCCCCTCAATTTAAATCCTTCAGGGGCATCCACCCTGTCTTTCCAGCTCTCATATAAGCCCATAACAATGCTGAGTTGGTACCTGATTTCGTTGCACTACTTACATCGCGCGCGCGCACACACACACACACACACACACACACACACACACACACACACACACACACACACAGACATTCCCCTTGGCAGTATCATGTCCCTTCCTGATTGCTCCACAAACATGAAACAAGAAGTGCATTTCAATAGACTGTAATTCAGAGGACAACCATCCCCACCCCCTCAGTTTTTCCCTGAGCCACAGCACTTCCACCAGTTTGAGCCTTTTGCTTTGCTGCTCTGGTCTGAGTCATGATTTCTATTGAAGTTCAATAAAATTCCAATACAAAATATAACCCTAAACCTATATCCCAATGCAGTTCATCTTCATCAGCCATTTTCAATCCACTGCAGGATGAAGGCCTATCTAGCTTTCCAGTTCCTTCTATTTTGTGGAATGGCCATCCATTTTCTACTCACAAACTCTTGAATTTCATCTGTCCATCTCCGTTGTTGTCTTCAGGTTTTCTCTTAGCTCCTCTTGGGTACCATTCTGTTATTTTCTTAGTCCACCTCTCATGTCTTCAAGCTATGTGACCTCCCAAAGACCATTTTAGTTCTTTATATAAGAATGTCCTTTACATGAGTTTGCTGCCTAATCCATGTATTTCTCTTCTTATCTAACAGTCTGAATCCCAATATAATTCATTCTCTTCTTTGTTGTGTAGTTCTCAGCTTCTCTTCCATTCTTTTGGTGAGTGCCGAAGTTTCACTTCCATAAGTCATGGTGGAGAGTATAGATTGGTTCATTATTTTACGTTTCAGACAAATTGGGATATTGCTCCTCAGAATGTGACTATATTTCCTGAATCCTATCAATCCAAAATTTATTCTTCTCTTGACTTCCAGCCATTTATCATTATTACAGCTAATAACTTTTCCCAGATAAGTATGACTCCACCTTTTCAATTACTGCTCCTTCAATTATTATATCCCTTTCTGTGGCATACTTGTTAATCATTACTTTTGGTTTAGCCATATTCATCTTTAGTCCAAAATCCTTACTAGCTGTGAATAACTGATTACGATTTTCCTCTAATTCTATGGGATCATGGCTTATGACCACAATGTCATCTGCAAATCATAAATGGTTTAGGTACTCTCCATTCACATTGACTCATTTCTGCAACCAGTCTAATGTTCTGAAAGCTTCCTCCAGGGCAGCAGTAAACAACTTCGGAGATATTGTGTCTCCTTTTCGAACTCCTTTCTCGATTTTAAGTTTATTAGTCTTTGTCTAGTCTAATAAAGGAGGTAGCATTCTCATATTTTCTTCAAAATCATAATATATGGGGTATCTGTGCCTTGTCTTTCCAGTGTCCAAAACATTGCCTTATGCTGTATGGAGTCAAATGCTTTTCATAATCCTCAAATTCCAGACATAATGTTGGTTTACTTTCATTTGCTTCTCCATTAGCTGTGATATTACTTGAAGATTATCCATAGTTGACACTCCTATTCTAAAGCCTGATTGCTCTTTCGGTTGATTCTCATCAAGTACTCTTTCTAATCTGTTAGTAATGACCCTTGTGAACAACTTGTAGATGTGGGATAACAAGCTAATTGGTCTATAATTTCCAATTTCTGATTGATCTCCTTTCTTATGCAGCAAAACTATGATTACATTATTCCACTGCTTAGGCGTTACACCTTTTCGAATGCACTTTGTGAAGAGCCTTGCCAGTTTTTGTATCATGTCTCCTCTTCCCAATTTCAACAATTCTACAGTAACTTCATCTTCACCCGGAGCTTACTTACTTCGTCATTTTCTTCAGCACATGTTCTGCCTCATCACAAAGGATATCAGGTATGTTGTATGTGTTACTAATTTGCGATTCGTCTGCTTCTGCTATTTGAATTATGCCTTCTTTGCTATTCATAAGTACACCATTGCTATTCTTCAAATTCAGTATCATTTGTCTTTCTGTATTACTATTCATGACTGCTGATTTAAATCCTTTGTTTTACCTTAATCCATAGTTGTTTTTAATGGTTGTTCTACTTTTCTTGTGTTAAATTTTCCTATGTCCTCTCTGAGTCTCTTTCTGATGGCTTTTCATAACTCAGTATACTCAATCATCTCCCTGTCACTGTTTTTCTTGCTCTTCATTCGTCGTCTTTGGTTGAAGTGACAAGTGTTTCTTGACTGATTTTTTTCATCTTTGGATTTCTTTTTACCTATAGGTTTCTTGGGCTTTATCACTTTCAGAAAGATGTAATATTCCTCATTAATATCTTGGTCCTGAACAGTCTGCAGAAGCTCAAACTTGTTCTTAAGTTCCAGTACATACTGCTTTTTCTCCTCTTTAGTAAATAATACAAAGATCTTTGTATTATTTACTCAAGTCAGTTTTTTCCTTTGTTTTCTTACATCTATATCAAGTGTGCATCTTACCATTCTTTGATCACTTCCAACATTTACCTTGTTCAGGACAGTAACACCGTTCACTATATATCTTCCGTTAGTGAGGATGAAGTAGATTTCATTAGTTGTTAATCCATTTGGGCTCTTCCATGTCCACTCTCTGTTCACCCTTTTCTTGAAAAAAGTGTTCATTTCTGACATTCTTCTAGATTCTGCAAATTCCTCAAGTTTTTCACCTCCTTCATATTTTTTAGCATTTCTAAAATTTCCTATGGTTCCCCTTTCTGCACTGTTTTGTCTCTTTCTAACTTTAGCATCGAAGTCCCCCATAATGATAGTGTAGTGAGTTTTCTGTTAATCTCAAAGACTCTCAAATTTAGTGTACATTTCTTCAACCTCTTCATCATCGTGGCTTGATGTTGGTGCATAAATCTTTATAACATTAATGCAGTTGTAACACTATACAGGGTGTTTCAGTTAAACGTTTCAGAACTTCTAAGAGGGGTAGGGTACATCCTGACAACTCGAAATCATATAGCAATGTGGGGTCGGAAATGCTTTCCTGAAGCGGTGTTGTACACAGAAGCACCATAAAGAAAAGAGACCGTAAGTGAGAAATCGTTTTAATAATACATGAAAAGAAGCAAAAGGTACATGGATTAAAGTAAGTGTTCGAAGTTTCTTCCACGGGCTACAATGCACGCCTCACATCTCCGACGCATGGACATCCGAACATTCTGGAATACTCCAGGCGAATTTCGAATTTCTTCGGCAGCTACTGCGATTCTTGCAACCAGCTCCTCAGCATTGTCAACAGGAATGTCATAAACTAGCGATTTCATATGACCCCAGAAATAAAAATCAAGACATGATAGGTCGGGTGACCGAGCAGGCCAACGCACGGGACCACCACGTCCGATCCACTGTTGACCAAATGTGACATCCAGGTAGTTACGAACATCTCCGCTATAATGGGCAGGGGCTCCATCGTGTTGGAACCACATTGTCTGTTGCGTCGATGCAGAAATCTGTTCATCTCTCAAAAGTTGTGGCAATACTTGCTGCAAAAAGATCAAGTAGATAGGTCCGGTTAGACGACACGGTAACAGGTAAGGTCCGATGAGGTGATCTCGCAGGCCAACGCACGGGACATGGTGGTCCCATGCGTTGGCCTGCTCGGTCACCCGACCTATCATGTCTTGATTTTTATTTCTGGGGTCATATGAAATCGCTAGTTTATGACACCCCTGTTGACAATGCTGAGGAGCTGGTTGCAAGAATCGCAGTAGCTGCCGAAGAAATTCGAAATTCGCCTGGAGTATTCCAGAATGTTCGGATGTCCATGCGTCGGAGATGTGAGGCGTGCATTGTAGCCCGTGGAAGAAACTTCGAACACTTACTTTAATCCATGTACCTTTTGCTTCTTTTCATGTATTATTAAAACGATTTCTCACTTACGGTCTCTTTTCTTTATGGTGCTTCTGTGTACAACACCGCTTCAGGAAAGCATTTCCGAACCCACATTGCCATATGATTTCGAGTTGTCAGGATGTACCCTACCCCTCTTAGAAGTTCTGAAACGTTTAACTGAAACACCCTGTATAGGTATGTTTTTCTTATCCCCTGTCAACTTATATGCATTAATTTATGATGTTACATTTGTAATAACTAGGTCGCTATATTTATTTAGTTAAAAAAGTACACTTCAATTGACAATGAAATTTAATAAGATTAATAAATTTTACTGATTAATTGATACTACTCTACTCGCTGTCTAGTTTCTGTTGAACCTTATGCCCTCTAGTTCGGTGCATATGTATCATATAGCAATGGCGATAAGTTACGAACGGTTAATCTACGGACACGAGGTATTGTTTACTTTCCAAATCGCATTATCTAAATTCAAAATAAACGACGGAGCTTGACTAGGTCTATAAGCTACTTATAGAAAATAATTTAATCTGACAATTAAGTCAGTAAAGTGGCTAAGTATAATTAAAAACTTTCGTTTGCGGGTGTTGCACAACCTGTCGACACGTGGATTTGATACCCTTTCTGTAAACTCAAGTTTACAGTATACGAAGTCATCGTTATTAAATCAGGGAAGCATGGCCCTCTCTGATTTAATGATCCATTGAGATATATTCATAGCATTGTATGAATGCTATGAATATATCTCAATGGGCTATCATGGGCTAGGAACATTCAATATATCTAAGCAATAATTGGCAAAGCAGTCTGTTTTACCAGTCATTTTTGCAGCAGAAATAGGCTAGTTAGGCAAATTTAAATTTTTCCTCTTAGTATTTAACAACTGACATGATCTAGATGTTAGAAAAGTTCTCTTTAAACCTTGTGGGCAGAACCATTTGATTTTGTGTAGAATTGAAATTTTGACCAACAATTGAAGGTAGTGGGGGTAAAATATGTAAAATGAAAAAAATTCTCACACTGAAGAAAAATAATAAATCACTTAACTGTATCAAATAAAATCAAATTGATTTTATTGGTGTAATTGTGACAAATCAGACTTATTTAGAACAAAAAAAAAAAAAAAAATCCTGAAACAATATAATTATTTAAATAAAGGCTGCATTAGCAGCTATGTTACATTGCCAGACATTACTTTCCTCGGAATAACCTCAAATGAAATACACAAGTCCTGTTGTTTTGAAACTTGCATCAGAAGATTGTATATTTAAAATATTGAAATACCATTATATATGCAAGTTATGCCTTAATACGCACTGCTCTTTCTCTTGTATAGTCACTGTCTTATTGTTGTTTGTTGCTTTGGTATTTAGGAGCATTAGCAACTAAGGCCATATTGCTCCGGGATATGCAGTGGTCATTCCCTGACCTTTCCGCATCCTCCATATTTGGTGGTGACTGGCTCGAACCCCGGTCTAATCAAGAAGCGTGTGCTACGCACTGCTGCTCCTTCCCACCTGGCTACGGAGTCACCCTATCTTATTGACACTAGCCCAGAATGGAAATTGAAGTTTTTCTTGATGGGGTCCTCCCCCCCAACTTTTTTTTTTTTTTTTTTTGCAGTAATGATTGGCACAAAACATCAAAAAACCATTGTAATTATTAGTATTATTTATATACTAATAATTGTAACTGCAGTATGTATATTTTTAAATTTTATATTCTCATATTTTTTTTATGACACAGTCTGTGTGGGTAGAGAGTGATTAAAATTTATTATTTTTTTTTTTTTTTAATTTTTTTTTGCATTCTATTTCTGTAGGTATGGTTTATCTTGGAATCCCAATTTAAATGGTCATCTTTTAAGTGCATCTGATGATCATGTAAGTATAAAGTTTTCTCCAAATATTAGTGTTAATATACCCACTTAGTGAAAGGAAGCCAAAGGCTTGTAGCTGCACCAGAAAGAAAAAAAAAAAAAAAAGTACATAAGAAACTAGAAATTATGCACTGTAGGTAACTATTTGTTGACCTTTGAATTTCTTCAAACTGTCTGCAGCAACTACATAGGAAGAAAATTTCCTACAGTGTAATCTAAACTTCTTCCTCTGTAATTTGAATTTATGGCTCTATTTCTAGAATTCTTTTTAATTGTAAAAATTCCTCCTTCAGTTTTCTAACTCTTCTCGGGGCTTTTATAAACCTCAATCAGGCCCCTTCTAAGGTGTCTGGTTGCCAAGCTAATTGAAGTCATTAATCATATGGTTGCCCTTTTGCCAATCTCACCATATGATTTGTCTGTTTTTGGATCCTTTCAAGAAGCCCATTATCATCTTTATAGATGAGGTAGGTCTCCATACTTGGACACAATATTCCAAATTCAATCTTACAATTGTCTTATACAATGGGATTATGGACCTCCCTGTCTCTAAAGGGATTGTTAGATAAATCATTGAATGAACTTCATGGGATTTCATGGCTGCCTGTTTATACTGTTCAAAAATTATATAACTGCCCATATCATAATACCAGATCACTTTCTTCCTCTACTGTTTATGCTTCACCACACACCAATATATAATTTATTTTCAGATTGCTCTTCGCCAAGTATAAAATCTTGCTTTTTTTCTGCATTGAAACATAGCTGCCACTTTTCTGGCCATTCTTGAAGCCTGTTCAAGTCATCTTGAAGGAATGCTGCTTTGCACTGATCATTAACGACTCTCCCAATCTTTGTCTCCCAATTTTATCATCGCTCCTTTTATCCCTTCGTCAGTGTTCTTTATGAAAATCATACCACAGCATCAGTAGTCCAAGGACCAATTATTCAGTGACACCACTCCTGACAGTATGCCAATCTGAAGAATATCCATTAATCACAGCCTTCTGCCCTACAGCCACCCTGCATTCCATCTTATAATTACTCCTGTACTATGCATCTTATGCAGTAATCTCTCATGAAGGTCTAAGATAAATGGTTCGTTAATTCTCAAATAAACTATGTAGAAATTGTTCCCTACATTTTGACATGCTACATGTCAAAATTTACCATATTAGTTTTCCCTTAGCAAAACCATCTTGTGTGTCCTTCAGAATGCCATTTATTTTTAAATGTCCCTGGATTGCACTCTTAATCATTGCTTTTAAGGCCGGCTTCACACAAGGATATGTATATCTGTGATACAGAGATACCAAATTTGTGCTTCTCTCACATGTGCGATACTTTATGGGGCGACTTGGGCTGATGAGTGAGGCACGATCAAGTGCTTCCCTCCTCAGTCGATCAATTGCTTTGCCACCAAGAGTTTTGTTTGTTTATAATGGAATCTGTTGATGCAACTCTCTTTTTTAATTTTGTACAAAAATTTGAACAGGCAAAAAACGAGAATGAAACATTGAATTTGCACATCATTAATTTGTGTTACAAAAGGGTAACTTTTCATGTTATCTTCCAAGAACTCCTGTGTGATCCCAATAAATCCTTCAATTACTTCCAAATGTCTGTTAGCTCATTTGAACTACGTTGGAGATTTTGGAAACCTCCATTCGTAAGAACACAGATATGTGTACAAGAATTTCACAAAAGGAAAGATTGACAGAGATTCTAAAATAAAAATGTTTAAGTTTAGTCAATGTGTTTTGGTAATTATTTACATTTGAATGTATATTAGAAAATGTTATTTGAATATCATTAATTAAATGAAACTTACCAACTTCATTTCTCTCTTCTTGGTACCAAGTGTCAAATTCCTCCCTATACATACATACATTAGCATTAGTGGATGCATACAAGGCAAGAAAGCAAGTGTATGCAGCATAAGCCAAACCCCCCCCTCTCATTTTACCCCTCCATTCGTTCCAAATGCATGTCCAGCTGAGCCTTAAATTTATTTAGGCTAACAACTTACACAACCAAAGTCTGTTTCACCAATCAACTATACCCTGGCTAAAACAAATTTCCGTCAATCTATTCTACAACAATCTTTCCGCAGTTTGAATCTATGACCCCCCCCCCCAAGTTCTTTATCTGAGGAAGAATCCCATCAGCATTTAACTTGCTTATCCCATTCAAGGCCTTATACACCTCAATCAGGTCACCTCTCATGTGCCTACCCTCCAGGCACTGCAATTTGCAGAACTTAAGCTTTTCTTTGTAAGAGCACCCCTTTGTTGCCCTTCTTTGTACTTGTTCTAGCAACTCTACATCTTCCTAAAATGAGGCCTCCAGAGCTGTACACAATACTCTAGGTGTGGCCTGACCATTGCCTTGAATAATGGGGTAATCACCTCCCCATCCCTGCTAGCAAAATTCCTATATATCATTGACAAGACTCCATGTCCAGCCCGTCTGCACTGCTCAGCAAACTTCATATTTGACTGAACAATTACCTCCACTTCTTTTTCACTTTCCACTCCTGAGTGTAGTACCACACTGTTGGTACATTTCTCTTGGGTTATTGCTACCCATATGCAGTATTTGCATTTGTCAATGTTAAAGTTCAGTTGCCACTTCTCAGTCCATTTGCCCAACTTATCTAGATCCAGTTGGAGTACTTTACTGTCGTTAACAACCCTGCCAACCTTTATATCATCTGCAAACTTGGACATTAATCCTGATATATACCTTCATCAGTATCATTGATAAATAGGCAAAACAACAATGGGCCCAGCACCGAACCCTAGGGACTTCCACTAATAACACCTTTTGAACCTCCCCCCCCCCCCATTTGTATACATTTGCACACCTCCAGTCCATGGGGACATCCCCCGAGTTCAAGGAAGCTCTCATAATTATGGTTAAGGGTTTGCATACTGCCTCCATTAATATAACGAGATAGATCCCGTCCACCCCAGGTACCTTTTTTATGTTTAACTTCAACAGTTTCTCCTCCACTTTGCCCTCAGTTATTACAAAATCACTTAGCTCCCTGATAGAATTTGATAAACTTCTGGCACTCCCCTCATTGAATAACTCAAGTAATTCCCATATCAGTACAATGTCATCACTGTCACTTGGTGTTTCCTTTATCTGCAAAATCTTAATGCGTGAATAATCACTGCTGATAATCAGATCAAGAGTATTACTACCTCTGGTTGCCTCTCAAACATGTTGCTGTAGAAAAGTCATTCAATAAATCCACCAAAGCCTTGCTATTGTGTGAGTGACCGACCACATATTCCAGTCAATTTCTGCCAAATTAAAATCCCTCATTACAAGACACTCTGATTTACTGGCCCACTCTAAATCTCTGCACAATTGCTCATTATCCTCATCAGTCATTTGGCCTATAACACATTCCTACTCATTTTCCCTTTCCCAGTGCTTATGTCACACCAAACAGACTCAACATTGTATTGTCCACCAATATCAATTGGATGCACTTCCTTAGATTTTGTGTTTCTTAACTAACAGCATAACCTCTCCTCCCTTCCTGTCCTGTCTATTCTTTCTGTACACATTGTACTCCCCAAAGTTCTGCACTGCTTATGTGTGACACCATGTCTCTGATATCCCAAGGTTATCTGCCTTTGATATCTTGATTAGCACTTCAAGCTCATCAAATTTATTAACTATACTCCTAACATTGGTGTTCATGCAGTATACATGCAGCTGTTTCTACTCTTAGTTACTCTAACACAGCCCATGTATTTACTTGTTCCATATGACTCCCAGCAGTCCTGGAAATCTCCATTACCATGCTTTCCAGGCTGCTGCTCATTCTAATAAAAGCAGTTCAAGAATCACTTTTGCCTCTGCCTGCAGCCACTGTTAACCTTTTATTCTGTCACCCCCCCCCCAAGCTATTAGTTTTGTGAGTCACCTAACACTGCCTCAATAGCATTAGCAAACATTCTTGCACCCTTTCTATTTAAGTACCCCATCCCATGGGGCTGCGTAGCCGCAAGCCGTTCTGAGTGCCCATGCTAACCAGGCAACAGCACCTACAATGGGCATGTGAGCATCGAAACTGGACATTGAGTGATTGGAAGCAGGTCATCTGCTCTGATGAATCATGTTTTCTGTTGCACTATGTGGACAGCTGGGTATGTGTGCATTGTTTACCTGGGGAAGTGATGGCACCTAGATGCACCATGGGATGAAATACCTGGAATTTCTGAGTAATGCATAGTAAATAGTTAAGGTGGAAAAATAACAGCGGGAAAATATCCAGTTCAGATATAAAACTGTAGTTGGATTTATTTGTATAACTGACACTAGAATGCTAACATATTAGAAAGAATGTCTGGAACTCACAATACAGCAATTATAGTGACACGAAAGTGTATAGTGCAAATAGATAGCTGAAAAATTTACTTAGAATGACTGGATTCTGTAGTCAAAAAAAGGTTAAAAAATATTTGGAACATTTGAATAGAATAGTTCAAAGATGAAATGATAATACATATTTTATATAACAATACATTAAGGCCAATAGCTTCGGGTTATGTAGGTTAGTTAACTAATGATAACATACCCGACTACTGAGTAGTTGAGAAACTACTTCATTTAAGTATACAGTAATACCCCGAAGTTACGCGATAAGTGGGTCCGACGAAAATCGCGTAAGTCGAATTCGCGTAAGTCGGGGTACAACTTTGCATATAAATACATATAAATTTTGCTTAATTGGGACCAAGGACTAACAAAAACACTAGTTTAGAAGAAAAATATTAATAAAATTGCAGTTCGTTATACATATTAATACAAAATATGTATTAAAAAACAAATGACTTACGTAAAAAAGTTATTTCGATGTCGATGGCTTCATAAAATCTAACAAATTCGTCTGATGACACAGCGCCTTCTTTTTTTCACGCAGAATTTCTTCGTAGCAAGCTAATAATTTTTTTATTCCTTGCTTTGTAGCTATAACGCGTTCTTCGTTGGAGTCTGTTTTCTAAAATTTTTAAGCCCTTTACAATTGAGCCCTTTTCAATTTTCAATCTGTCAAGTTTGCAATTGTCATGTGCTTTTCGCCGTTGCTTCGTTTAGGTGTGTAGCACGTGCAATATCACATGGTCTTTCATTTCGCTCAAAGCGTTTCACAATTTCATATTTTTTCTCTATCGACAGAGGCGGACTGGCCATAAGCTTTACCGGGGAAACCCCGGTGGGCCAGTGTGATTTTGGCCATAAACCATAGTATGAGGCCACTGTAAATTTTCCCGGGTAAGAATTTTTGACCAAGTCCGCCTCTGTTTATCGATAATTGCTTTTCTTTTTCTCTCTGAATTTGCAGTGTCTTCACCAGGATGCTTCCTTTTCACACCTTTTAATTAAGTATTTTACTCATTTTTAGGGAATAAAGCGCAATTACAAAACGAGGAGGCACGCTTGATACGCATAAACAAAGCTGCGCGCATGTAGCAACTGAATAAACAACACCATAAAGGCAGAGATACACTATTAACACCTCACATTTCTAGGGGTTACTACCATAAAACAGTAAAAATCCAGTTGCGTTTCTGCTAGTGAAATCTATTATAAACTGGTAGTAAACTCGATCTAATTGCATTTGCGATTATACCGATAGGTGGAATTGTGTTGGTTTTTACGTTATTAGGGTGAAATGTGTTTCCCCTTCACTGATATAAAAAACATAAAAGCAGCAAAGTTGAATTTTGTTCATCTTTCGCTCTCATTCTCCGCCGTCGCACCGTATATCGATAACATATGAAAAACGACCTTGAAGATAGTGGGCGGCAGCGTTGCCAAACGAAAAAATCAAGAACCGCGTAACTCTGAGTTCGCGTAAGTCGGGGTATTACTGTATCTCATATTGTGTAGTATATCTCATTGAGAATACCTTCACGAGTTACCATGATATTGCACAACCTTGAATAAGTAACGCTTCACCCAGAGCCGGCACAAGGGATTCATGCACCCTAGGCATGACTTTAAATTTTCACCCCAGTTGTATTCTGTACCATCCATCTGCCTATCTAAACATTGTCGTGCCCACCAACAAGCTTACCTATTTCCAACTAATTTCCACCTGTATGTCCATTCATCTATAATATTGATCTGCTTGCTGTATATTATTATGATTTATTGTATGATGATAATAACAAGAATACCATGAAACAACGTGGAACCCTATCACAAAATAAACTTTTATTGCCCTCCATTCCTCTTCTGCCTTCTCTTCCCCTGGTTGTCAAATTCATTGACACAGAAGGTGTTGCAATGTTCTATTTACTTTGCTGAAAGAAGTAGCTAATAGGGATCGCAACAACACAATGGACTAGAATTTTTTAAAAGAAATTAAATAAGACTATTGGTGAATTTTACTTACTATAATTATTTCCTTCAAAAATTTACTTTCTTTGCCTCCGCAAACATTTTCACAAGTTCTTTTGATTCCATGACATACACCATCTGTTCTTCAATAGAAATTGTAGCTAGCCCACAGAGTTGGTATGTCCTCATTGTTGATCATAGATACATTTTGAAGACTTTAAATTTAGTAAAACTGCTCTCGCCCCTTGTGACAGTAATTGGCAGAGTTTGAAGAATTCTAAGAGCAATTACAATATTAAGCACAGAGTTTTCTGATTTATTGGAAAAAATGAATTCAATAACATCCTTTAGAGAAGATGCTGTAATTTTTCCCGCACAAGTTTTCAACTCATCCGTAAATTCTGATACACAAGTGTCAAAACTACCATTGTATTCTTGAACTGAAGCAATTTTTCACAATGTTTGAGCACTTTGAGGCATGGTTCTGTGGCCATTCAGCAATATCATACAAGAAGCCAAATATTTGACCTATTTCTTCCATTTGTTCAAATCTTTCCTTAACTGATGTATGAATTTTGTCAAGAATTGCAAAATAAAATTCAACTTTAAATCTCAATTGTGGATCTTCTAATGGCTCATCCCTTGACTCATAACCGTGCATTTTTTTCTTTGAATTCATTTCGAAAGTTGAGGATGTTCCTGTGTTGTCTGCCAACTCATGTGATTCAGTTTATCTTTTTTCAAATACCTCTTCGGTTCTGCATTCTTGTAAAATGTTTGTTGTTGAAGCGTGAAATGAACATCAAATTTTTTTCCCTGTATGAGTACTTGTAACGTTAATTTCATTAAAAATAACGTAACAAGGGTCACAACAAATTTAAACTTGGAAATGGCCTCAGTGATTTATTACCAAGCCTTTGCCTCACATCGAGTTGCAGTTCCCAAAAGTCCTGAGAGAGAAGCATTTTCAATTTCAACTAATGCATCATATATCTCTCGAAGTCGATATCGAAGAGCTCACAGTGCCTCCACTGAACTTTCCCATCTGGTATCACTTAGGGTTAAGTGTAACAGTTCCATTAAGTTTTATGAGTACAATCACTCCCCGACTTACATAAGGGTTGGGTTCTATATAAGTTGAATTTTACATAAGTTGAAATTTCCCTAAATGCTTATGCAGCACTCGCAGTTATGCACACTGAATTTGATTGAAGCAAAAAAGAAACGTTTGACCAACATGTAAATAGACTTATTCAATTTTTTTATCTCATTCTCAGAAAAACTTACAAAAGTGTACAAAATTTCAAAATTATAAAATTACAAAAAAGAGATAGGAGACAGGCATAACCTCAGCAAGTTTTACCTTTCTAGCACCATTGCCAGAATTAAGTCTCCAGCTGATAAGCACACCGATGCAGAGGTTGAGGACTGTGGAGATTTAAAGGGGTTTTTCCGACACATCACAAAATTTCTATGCAGCTGCAGAATCGGCACTGGCGACCTCACTGCATACTTTAATGTTTTGGAAACCAGTTCAATGCTTGAACCTATTAAACCACCGTTGCTTGCCACGAAGTTGGTTTGGGGTTCGCCGTTCTTATTCCTAATATCTATGTAAATACCTCTTACTTTTGCTGAATGGCCATTAGACTCAGGGGGCACGCGCTTCTTAATCTGATTTTCCATCCATATTATTTATAGCTTTTTCATATTCGATATAGCACCTGAACGCTGTTTTGTGATCACTTTTGATCTTAAAGGCATTTAAGATGTTCTTTTATACGTGCACTGTCCCATAAAATAGTATTCACTGTTGAAGCAGTGAGACCTAATTCTGTGCAATAGATGACAAACTTTATTCTGCTTTATACCTCTTAATTAATCACCCACAGAATTCCAGTTACCGGCATTATCGCAAATTCAATAAGATTGAGCCCAATAAACTGGAAAGTGCAACTTGTTTTTTTTTTTTTTTTTTTTTTCGTTTTATGGTAGTGACCTCGAGAAATTGTTTTAGAAAAATATCACAAAAGCATTCAAAATTGATTCTTATATGATAAATTTGATCCGTTGGTCCCTTTCTCTTTGCCATTGTAATAAGTAAATAGGAATGAAGAGAAGATTCTGAAAATTTTTGTTTTTTATATGATTGAAGATTTCAGTGAAGGGGAACTCATTTCACCATAGTACTGTAACGTAAAAACCCATAGAATTCCAGTTATCGGCATCATTATTCCGAATTCAATAAGATTGAGCCCAATAAACTGGAAAGTGCGAATTGTTTTTTTTTTTTTTTTATTTTATGGTAGTGACCTTGACAAATGTGTTTTAGAAAAATATCACAAAACCATTCAAAATTGATTCTTATATCTGAACATATGATAACGATCAAAGTGTAGTTCAATTTCCATTATAAAAAATGCCTTTTAGAAAGATAAATAGCTTAGTTATATAGCAAAATTTTCAACTTCCGAGGTCTTGGAACGAATTACCAAAAAAAAAAAAAAAAAAAAAAAAATAGAACAATGTGTTATTGGGCTCACATTACGATATTTTCACGATACCTCCACTTATTCCTACGGGATGCAAAATATGTTTCGACTATGTTTTTTTTAAGTTTGCACAGGCCAGCAAAAACTTACGTAAAGTCGAATTTCTGTAAGTCGAGTATTACTTAAGCCAGGGAGTGGCAAGCTTTCCTTTCATGTTTCTTCCATTGTCATAACCTTGTCCTTGCATGTCATCTAAACTTAAGGAGAAGTCTTCAAGCTGTATGAGTATGCTTTCTTTTAAATAATTGCCTGTTATATAGTAATTGACCTTGACAAATGTCAAGGTCAATTACTATACCAAAAAATATAATGGTCTATAGTAATGAATCCAAGAAAATGTGTGTGGCGCCTCCGTAGCCAGGTGGGAAGGAGCAGCAGTGCGTAGCACACGCTTCTTGATTAGACCGGGGTTCAAGCCCGTCACCACCAAATACAGAGGATGCGGAAAGGTCAGGGAATGACCACCTCATATCCCGGAGCAATATGGCCTTAGTTGCTAATGCTCCTAAAAACCAAATAACTAACTAACTAACCAAGAAAATGTGTTATGTTCACATTTGTGGACTGAGAAGTTGAAGACTTGATGTCTACGAAATGTATTATAATTGTCATTTGCTCAGTGTAGCTTACATCAGGAAAGCAGTCAACGGTTATTAAAGAAAAGTATTTTGCATTTATAACAGATTGTACGATCTGAGCTTTGATTGCATTTGCTAGTTTCTGAATTAATTCATTGTGAACGGTTTTTCTAAGATAATGAACATGCAATTCTTTATCTTTTATTCTGCATACATGTTTGTCTATCACGGGTAAAATAAGGTTAATAATTCAATGAATTTAAGAAAATTTCCATTTTTTTTGAGCCTGCAAAGTATCATTAGATATACATAAGACAAGATTCTGCACTGCAAGAACTCTTATTAAAGCGATCAACCTTTCTAAAACTCTCTGCCAATATTTCTCTTCCTTTCCAATAAGTGCTTCATTCTCATAGTCTATTGTTTTACCTTTTTTTCATCCTGAGTTTCAGTTCCTTCAATTTGTAGTAGTTGTTGATCTGTTTAGATTTTTTCTCATGTGACGCTAACAGCGATGTCTTATGGTGCCAATTCTTACTGCCCTTGTCGGTTAATGTACTGACTTTGCTGGAATTAACATTAGTAAATAACTTTCAACGAAACAAAAGAATCTGTAGATATTGAATATTGTAACCATCCTCTATTGACAACTTCATCATTAGCAAGCTTTCTGTTCTAAAAAATAGGGTTAAAGTGTCGTTTTTCTTTGTCTTTTGGAAAATCAAGATTCGGCACATACTCTGGCCCATGTTTGATGATAAGGCATTTGAGTAATGTAGTTGCAATTGTCCTTGGCCATATAGCGGGGTTTCAATATAAATGATATTCTCATTTATTTGAAACATTTCAGTTGCTTTATTAGTGTTTTTTTAATGACTCAGCATGAGAATTATGAGCCATAAGACGTTGATTTAGGCCTGTAGCTGTTATATTGACTTCTTCACTATCTTCCTTATGGTGAATATTCTTGATATTCAAACTGCCGTGCCCTGTTGCTTCCCCTTCTTTATTATCATGGTGTACAGCCCTTTTTTGTTACTTCACATCTTCTTTTCTCTTTCTGCCTTGCGTTTCCGAAACTGGAGACCAGACAATCATTTTTTGTCTGCCATTCTTAAAAATAAAAGATAATAAATATATAGTACTTACAAATCAGATAGATGATGGTTGCTGAAATTACCAGCAATGATATAAGATGTAGTTTGAGCTTTAAATATAGTTAGAGTGAAAGAAGAAAACTGAAAAAACAAACATGTGCTGGACATGCATTGGTAAATAAATGCCGTAATAATTGCAAATTCCAATGTCTTATTTCCATTACTAGCTTTCTCCACTTGTTAAAATGGCAGTTTTAATCTACCTCCATTCACCGACATGACCAGGGTAAGCTCGGCTGGAACGAATCAAGAAGCATATGCATGGTCTTTGGCACCCAGTTCTAATCATTCTCAGTGGTTCATTACTAATCCTAATAATTATAGTTGAGTTTTTGCCATCAGACTTTTGGCCTGGAGGTTTGTACTTTTGCACTATGTTGTAGTTGCTGTGGGAAAAATGGAGAGTTAAGGTGGGAGTGAAAAAAATAACTGCAAAAGGTTTTAAAAATGCACACTGGATGTCACATTTTTGTCATTTGCATGAAATTGAATAGAAATTTCTGAGAATTTAAGTGGGAAAATCAAAGAAAACAGTTCTGACTCCAGCTATAGAGAGTTTCAGCTCTCTAGATAGAATAAAAATTATAGAATTTGTGTCGAACCCAGTTCGGGTAGGTACGTATCACAACAGATATGAATCGGGTTAATCTGAGCAAGAGGAAGAATCCCATCAGCATTGAGCTTGCTCAACCCGTTCAAGGCCTTATACACTTCAATCAGTTCATGTGCCAGCAAATGTTTGACTGCCATAAACATTCCAGTTATGCCTATAAGATAAAAGCTCAAAAAGAATATCTGTATGAACAGATTTAAATGCATAAGAAATGATAAAAGAGAGGCATATTTAACACAGTATTAATATCATGATTTAGTTTCCTGACATTAAATCTTAAGGAAGATACAGAAATGAACCAAAGTTAATTATTTTTAAAATTTAGATGGTTTTGTAGATATAGTTTTTGTAACAGATTATATATGCGTTTGCATTTGTAATATTTGTTTATTGATTATGCATAGAACATGCTGATTATTTATGAATAATTCATTTTCCATGGGCATCCTAAAATAATGCAATAGTGTATTACATTGAAGAAATAAAACATGACAGAACCTAAGTTAAGTATGTTATATAGAAGTGATGAGATTATGTATTTCTATATGTGGATAGAAAAACAAGAAACACATATTTTGTTTTCTTTGCCAGACTATCTGTTTATGGGACATTAATGCAACGCCAAGAGACAACAAAATTGTGGATGCCAAAACTATATTCACTGGACATACAGCTGTAGTAGAGGTAATATTATCATATTTAATTGCATCTAATCCAACCTGATGACTTTCAGTTCTAAAATTAACGAAGACCCTCTCAGATGTTGTGTGGAAATTATGCTTACCGTTAGTTTCATTTTCAGCATCTTTCATAAACAAAACATCTTAAACTGTCTTAACTGTTTCTTTGATCAGTGATCAGTAATAGAGATTTCATTCATGCTGATCCACTGGTGAAGTGAATGCAGTGCACCTAGATCCCCAACTTATGGTGGACCCCTCAAATGACATTGTGAAAACAAATACTATGTTAAACTAAAATGTGAGAAAATACATTTTACAGAATGTTGTTCTGTCAGGGATGAAACTTTGTGTGGGTTGTGCGGCCCCTTCGGCAAGAAAACCCACAAACACACATTGAAATTTTGTATAGATGTATCTACTTTCTAGTAATTTATACAAGTGTGTATATTTTATTTAATGTGTTGTGCTTATAATTTTTTTTTTCTCATTTAAAAAACTAAAAATATTTCCATACCAAAATGCATCCATAATAATTTGCATAAACTATAGTAGTTTTTGTACATATAATATTGCTTATAATTAAAAATAAGAATATTAACCCAGTAGTGGGGGAAAATCTTGTTTACAAAAATGTTAGCATGATTCCACACATGCCAGTTTCTTAAAAAAAATGTAAATATTAGATACTATTCTAGCCTTTAGTTTTCATAATTTTTAAAATTTTTATTTCAAATCTGGTGCACTACACAGAGTGCAACATGTGATGCATGCTTATCTTGCATCCCACAGAGTGGCATCCATCTTGAATGAATCTCATGTTACATATTCACATCTTTACGATGTGAAAACAATAACAAAAAATTTCAAAAACAGCTTCTGCCTGACCATAGATGTTTACTTAAATTTAGGAATAAAATGGCCATTGATCTTGAACTTTAACCACTGAATTCGAAACAATGGTAACTCACTTCCACAGAAATAGAGGAACGGCGCCTGACAGGTGTTTGATTACTGTTCAGAAACCATAAAGATTTCAACAACTGTTGCAGTAAATTTTGACTAGATTTAGGTAGTTAGGAATAATTTCCAATATTTAATCGTTAAAGGGTAATGCAGAGTTGTTTATTGGAAGGCACGTGTTAGGTGCCATTGCATAATTTGTGATTAGAGTGGTGTGATTATTGCATTTAAGTACAGGTAGGTTCCGTTTTACGAGGGTCCATTTTACGAATTTTCACATTAACGACTGTTTCAAAATATTACTTAAAAAAACTGAAAATAACAAAAAAATTGCAACTCAGTAACACATCGCACAACAAAGCCTGTCAGTCCAAACATGCACTAGGTGTTTCTTTTGTTTTTCGTGGTGCATTGTGGGTGGAATGATAATGACGCCAAGAGTTGTTTTCGTTCAGTGCGGCACGTTGGTTTCATTGTGAATTTTGCCTCAATTGTTAATGGATTCCACAGTGTTATTATATTGCTATTTCTCATTAATAATAATTTTTGTGTGATCATCAGCCCTAAGCATAGGGCAATGTCTGTGCCTGGGGGAGGCTAAAAAAGAGCACACTAACAATTAAGGGGGAAATGGATGTGATTTGTTGCGTGGAGTCTGGTGAGTGCTGTCGGTCGGATGTGTGTAAGGTGTTGAATTTAGTGCTTTCTATTATATCACCAAATACGGAGGATGCGGAAAGGTCACGGAATGACCACATCCCGGAGCAGTATGGCCTTAGTTGCTAATGCTCCTAAAAACCAAATAACTAACTAACTAACTTCTGTTATATCAACGATTATGAACAAAGCACGCACACACAGGGATAACAAGTGTGTCATCCTCCAGAACAACTTATTCATGCAGTGAGACAATGGAAAAAATGTAGGAATTGTTAGTGTTGTAGATTGACGATATGAACTTAAATAACGTTCCTGTTACACAGGCATTAATTCTGGACAAGGCGAAGTCAATTTGAGGAAATATGTGAGAAGTCTGGTAGCACTGAAACATTTACGGCCAATAAAGGGTGGTTTCATTAGTTTAAAAACTGTTCTAAAATTCACAATGTAAAAGTGTCTGGTGAGGCTGTTAATGCCGACATTGCAGCGGCGGAAGAGTATCCTTCTGAATTTAAACGCTTAATAGACAAAGGCAACTACCACCCTGATTTTGTTTTTAATGTGGATGAAACAGGACTTTACTGGAAAATATTGCCAAGTACGATGTACATCACCTGTGAGGAGAGGTCTTCCCCAGGTTTCAAGGTTGCAAAAGATCGGTTGGCATTGCTTCTGGGTAGCAATGCATCGGGAACATTTCAAACTCCAGCTGATGTTGGTGTACCATTCAGAGATGACTCGTGTAATGAAGGAGAGGGGGGTCGTCAAACTCTCAGCTGCCCAACTGAACATGAGAGCTGGTTTTTGTTTTATTTATTTTTATTTATTTTTGTATGCATGTTATAATGAATATAAAAATGTAGATATGAGTTACACAGAAAGCTAAAATGAATAAGTAATAACCGAAACATAAAAGAAATATTTTAAGGGAGGTGACCTGTAAAGTAAAATAAAATAAAATAAAATAACGGTATATAACGGCATCAGATAATGTTGGATAAATTTATCTCTAGTTCAAAAAGGAGAAATAGAGCAAAAAAACATTTAAATCCGATGTCAGCGAAAATAAAAGTTGATACATGATCAGGTTTTTCATCAGGGGACTACAACTGACCATGCATCATAGGACTGCATTTCTATACTTGTCCAAAGCTGTCTAAGAGTAGCAATTTGAAAATAAAGTAAAAATAATTGTAAAAGAAAAGCAATATGACTCCTATAAAGTATGCGCAAGGTAGTGCCTACGCAGTGTTTATAATGGTAGTTACAATAAATTTAATTCAAAAATTACGGTAAATTTAATACAAAAGAACTGAAGTAAACAATTACCGATAAGTCAAAAACGTCAGTTTTTGACTTATCTTGGAAGTTTGGAGCCGTAATCTATAAACCCTGTTATCTGATCATCTAAATTTTACCGGATTTATATCTACTGTAGTTCGGAATTATTCTTGTTCTATTTTCTGTTTTGCGTATTCCTTCACATTTTGGTATGTACGCGGCCTTCGGTCTGACGTTTCATGTTTTTAGGCCATCTTTCCCAAATTTTTTTTTCAACAATACAGGTCATCCCTATCTGTTTCTCTAAATCTATAAAAACTCAGTGACTTGTCATTGTTTCTCCCTTTTGCATCTTGGCTGTGTACGTTGCTCCTCTTCTCTACTTAATGATTCCAGGTAACATTTAGTTTTGGTTTCGATTTCCCTTCTTCTCTACAAGCCTATGGTATTAACACCCATTTTTACTAATGCTTACTTGTACTAGAACCCTTTCTTTAAGGTTGGGCCTTATACAACTGGTAAGTTCAGTATTTTTAATGACTTTTTATACCCTTTTTTTTCTCTTCATACTGTCTTTTTCCATTTTTTTTCCCACATTCGTAAACCTGTTAGTGCAACACAAGGGTGATACGAACGCTCCATCTATCCTCAGTCCTTTTGCTATGAATGGTAAATTCCCTGGAATTTACCATTCCCTATACCATTTGCTTCTCTATACTTTTTCATGCACTTCACATACATTTGTATTTATTTTAATTTCATTTTTTACACTACATTGGGACTACCTTTTCTACTAGTATTATGATAAAAGGCCGCAAAAATTGGCCCCTTTTCCTAATACTACAGACAAGTTTGGAAACACAGAAACACTGTCAGGAGTAGTCCCCTGATGAATTTCCTGGCTATTTATCATATTTTCATCTACTATATTCAGATTTTGCATATTTGCCATCCCCTGATTCAACCTCTTGCTAAAATTGCCCTCCCATTTCTGAATATAGTGTTATTTATTTATTTACTTATATATTCCTTTTTTTTTTTTTTCCCTCATTCCCAGTTCATTTTTGCACTAGCTTTTTCAGATTCTTTCACCTGTTTAACCACTATTCCACTTCCAGTTTCTACTATCCCTTAAACTTCTCTTATTTCTGTCACCTTGTGTACTTCATTTCCATTTTCCCAGACACTTCATTTATTCTACAAATCACACATTATTTATATATATAATAACTATGAAAGTTAATTAAAGACAGAAACACAAGTTATTCAAAATGCACAAGGAAAAGGACAGAAAGCAAATGGTCGAAGGTGTAACCAATAAGACTAAAGACAGCAAACAAAAGTGGCTGCAATTTAAAGAATAGCATCACACAAGCAGCAGATAGCTAATTCTTAAAAGATATAAAATATCAAGTATAGTACCAATGAGTTAAAAACAGTGGAAATAAAGGGAAAAATAAAAATAGACTGAATATGTCAAATGCACTAAAGCATGCAAAGCAGCAACAGCAAAGTTTGCAGATGAATATACAGGTAGTTCTCGACTTTACGAGTTAATTCGTTCCAGCACGCGCATGTAAAGCGGAAACTCGTAGAGCGAGAATTTAATCCCATAGACATAATGTTGAAAATAGGGGTTACGTTCTCAACAATGAAATTAGTTTGTCTTCTTCTTCTTCTTCTTTGGTTCTTAGCAGGCAGCTGGGGGAGGCGGTTGGCCACGCAACCAGTATGCTGCTGTAGGTGCCGCAGGGTTTCGGACTTGCTCTGTGATGTTCTTCCATACCTTACGATCCATGGCGTCAGTCCTGGCCTGGTTAAGGTCGAGACATCGGCTCTTCAGGTCATTTTCCACTTGCTTGGCCCACGTTTTCCTTGGCGCGGTCCGTTGGATCCACCATTGGGTGGGTCGTTGTCTCCAAAGGAGTGTGGATGGTATTCTGTTCGTGCCCATTCTACATACGTGGCCAAACCATCTAAGCCTTCGCTTCTGGATTTGGTCGGCAATGGTTGGTTGCTGTTGGCATCTGGCGCGGATGGTATCATTAGTGATGCGGTCGCGAAGAGAGATGCCCAAGATCTACCGCAGGCATCGCATTTGGAATACCTCAAGTTTGTTCAAATCTAACTTGAGATAAATCCATGTTTCCGATCCGTAAAGAAGAATGGGCAGGATCAAAGTCCGGAAGAGTCGGATTTTAGTCTTTGTGGAAATGTTGGTCCTCTTCCACAGACACCATTTGAGCGAGGTGAATGCAGTGGCCGCCTGTCCAATTCTGCTGTGGATTTCCATGGTGGATGCAACTTTCTTCTCCTGGACCAGCAACCCAAGGTATTTAAAGTCCTGCACTTGCTCGATCTGGACGCCTTCGAGATAGATGGTGGCTTGCGACCCATCTGTTGTCAGGGCCTTTGTCTTACCAGCATTGATCTTCAAACCGTATGGCCGGGCAATGCGGGCAATGTCGTGGAGGATGTCCGTGGCTTCAGCGTCGTTTCCGGCAAGGATAGCACTATCATCAGCAAACATCAGGTCAGTCACATAGTGATCCTTGTCATATTGTATGCCCTGTCTGTTTCTGAATGCTTGCCTCATAATGGCGTCGACCACGATGTTGAAAAGCAACGGGGAGGCTACATCCCCTTGGCGGACTCCAGTTTGGATGGTAAATTCCTCAGATAAATCGTTCTGGATGCACACCTGGCTGGTTAAACCGTTGTATGCAGTTTGGAGGAGTGTGATGACTTTTCGAGGGACATGTTCAACCTCTAGTAGTTTCCATAAGGCAGGCCGGTGGACACAGTCGAAAGCAGACTTAAAGTCAATGAAAACAATGACGGTTCGCTGTCCACACCGGATCCTCTCCTCCATCAGCTGACGAATGGCAAAGATTTGATCACAGCATCCTCGCCCGGGTCTAAATCCTGCCTGTTCTTCTCGACTGGTTTGCTCGCAATGTTTTTGCAGTCTTGACGGGATGATCTTCATAAAGACCTTTCCGATGATGGAAAGGTCTTTATGCCACGTGGTCTGATGCCACGGTAGTTCTTGCAGTTCCGGTTATCACCTTTCTTGTGGATCGGTATGATAATGGCTTTCCTCCATGTTAGCGGAATTTGTTCAGTGCACCAGATGGTTTTGAGGAGTGAGTGTAGTCGGCGAAGCAGTACATCTCCCCCGGCTTTGATCGCTTCTGTGGTGATTTGGTCCACTCCTGGTGCCCTGCCATTCTTCAGGGATTGTATGGCTGCTTTCACTTCTTCTACTGTAGGCTCAACATCGACCATGGAGGCCTCAGGGGGGTCGATCGAGAGTGCTGTTGCTGGCGGTCCCTGAGGTGGGTCGTGACATTAGTTTGTCTAATATGTAGGTTAGTGCAAATTCATCATTTTAACATAGCTATCTACCAAAGTAGTTAAATTAATTTAATTAAATTGGCATTGTTTTGGTCATATCTCATATTGTGACTCCCTTCACAACGAGTTGCCATGGTATTGTACTACCTCGAATAAATAACACTTCACCAGTGGAGAAGACTATTGTTATTTATTCTCAGCGGATACTACCACCCAGACAGCACCGTTTCAAAGCTTGTTGGCTTCTCTTCCGTGGGTGGGTGGGCAGGTACCCTGTTATGAAGTATAACTTCACAATATGAGAGATGCCTGATGGTGCATAATGATATAGACTCTAAAGTTTTTAAGGGCAAAGGCCTCATGCTGTGAGGTAGAATGACTAATATGTAGGTATTTTAACATGGCTATTTACCAAAGTAGTTTAATTAATTTAATTAAACTACTTTGGTTTAATTAATATTTATAAATATTAATAAATATTAATTAAAAGTTTAATTAATATTTATTCTTAGCGGATACCACCACCCATGTGGCACCATTTCAAAGCTTGTTGGCTTCACTAATAACAGTAGTAAATAACAATAGTCTTCTCCACTGGTGAAGTGTTATTTATTCGAGGTAGTACAATATCATGGCAACTCGTTGTGAAGGCAGTCACAATATGAGACAACCAAAATGATGCCAATTTAATTAATTAATTTAACTACTTTGGTAGATAGCTAAGTTAAAATGATGCATTTTCACTAACCTACATATTAGTCATTCTACCTCGTAGCATGAGGCCTTTGCCCTTAAATACTTTATAGTCTAATTAGTTTGTTTAAACAATGATTGATTTATCCAAAGAAATTAAAACATAGCCTGTAAAATCAAGCAAATTATAATAATAAAGAAATTATTTATCACTTACAAATTTTAAAGAATGTTTATTCTTCATCATAGACTAAACGCACATTTTCTGCTCATTATTGGCTCTGCGCTCGTTGGTTTGCAGCACAAGGAGGAGTTGTCTTCAGAAATGCTTCAAGAGGCGTTTGTTTCCAAGATAATCTTTTCTCTATTTTTATACATTTCAATAGCATGCATAAGCATTTTTTAATGGAATGCACAAATTGCAACTAATATGATTTGCACAGAGTAACAACTTTACAAAGCTTACGAAGCTTAAAAAAAGGAATGAAGAGAAGAGTCTGAAAATTTTTATTTGTTTTTTTATACGATTGAAGAGTTCAGTAAAGGCGAAACACATTTTACCATGATAATGCAAAAAACCACACAATTCCAGCTGTTGGTATTTTCGCAAATGCAATAACATTGAGTTACTACCCGTTTGTAATTGTTTGCAGTAACAGAAAAGCCCATTAAACTGGAAAGTGAAAATTGTTTTTATTGTTTTATGGCTGGGATCTCCCGAAATGTGCTTTAGAAAAATATCACAAAGCTGTTCAAAATTGGTTTTTATAACAGAACATATCATAATGATGAAAGTGTAGTGCATTAACGATGAATTATTATCTAATACAAGTTATGCTATAAAAACGACCTTTTAGAGAGTTATATAGCGAAAATTTGAACTTTCGAGGCCGTGGAACGAATTAGCAAAAAACAATTAGTTATTGGGTTCACATTACAATATTTTCACAATACGATGGTGTCTCTGGAACGGATTCATATCGTAAAGCTGGATACACTGTATTGTATAGCTAGATGCTTTTTTTTTTTTGAAATGCGGTATTTATGAATGTTTAACATTAATTTTTTGCAATTAATGTTCATATTTTTGATTTTATTGATCTTTGATACTTTGAGAAAAAAAACCTGGGGACTTGTAAAGCGAAAACTCGTGAAGTGAGAACTGCCTCTAAATGAATGTTATGGTAAATATAAAAATGTAGATATAAGTTACACAGAAAGCCAAAACAAAGTAATAGCTGAATCATAAATGAAATATTAAGGGAAGTGACCTATAAAATAAAATAACGATAGCTGGCATTGGATAATGATGGATAAATTTAGCTATACTTCAAAAACGGGAAATAAAGTAAAAATACATTTAAATCCGATGTCAGTGAAAATGAAAGTTGATACATGATCACGATCACATTTTTCATCAGGGGACTACATCTGACCATGCATAAAAGGACTGCTTTTCTATACTTGTTCTAACCTGTGTAAGATTATTTATCTGAAAATAAAGTAAAAATAATCAAAAAAAAAGAATATAACTCCTAAGTATGGACAAGGTAGTCCCTAGGCACTGTTGGTAATGAAAGTTACGATACATTTACTTCAAATGTTACGGTAAATTTAATACAAAAGAATTGAAGTAAACTAATATCGATAAGTCAAAAATTACAGTTAAAAAATTAAAAGCGTAAGACATTTAGAAAATCTGTACATGAAATACAAAACCGTATGGGCAGGAAATGACAGTGCGAAACCACAAATAGTCAATCCAACAGCTGCAACCAAACCATTATTAAACCGGGACTGTTCTAAGCATTCGTAATTTATAGTAATAAAACCAACGTGAGAGATAGAGCTGTAAAAATATATAACTAGTGATCTCTAAAATCAATCTTAACAAGTAATATATAATGATCCTTGATGTTGTAGTAGTAGCAGTAGTGGCATGTGATGCAAGAAATTATGTGTATGAGCTTATGCAGCATCAGCCAAAAAAAAAAAAAAAAAAAAATCACGCCATTACCTCCAAATGCCTGTCCAGTTCCTCCTTAATTTTATTCAACCTAACAACTTCCACAACGATAGATGGAAGTTTGTTCCAGCAAATTTCCGCACATCTATTCTACCTCTGTCTTTTCTTAATTTGAATTTATGCCCCCTTAGGTTCGTAATCTGAACAAGTGGAAGGATCCCCATCAGAATTCAGCGTGCTCAACCCATTCAACCCATACCTCAATCAGATCACTGTGCAGGTGCCTAGTCTCCAGCCAGTGCAATTTGCAGAACTTCTCTTGGTAAGAGGATCCCTTCATTCCCCTCACCAATCTTGTTGCCCATCTCTGTACACGCTCAAGTAAATCTAAATCCTTCCTAAAATGAGGCCCAGACCTGTACGCGGTACTCAAGACGTGGACTGACCATTGCCTTATACAGAGGGATAATCACCTCCTTTTCCTTGCTAGCAAAATTCCTATATATATCATTGACAAAACCCCATGACCTGCCCTGATCGCCTGTCTGCATTGCTCAGAAAACTTCATATCTGCCTGCACAATTACTCCCAGGTCTTTTTCATTTTCTACCACCTTAAGTGTAGTACCACACAGTTGGTACGTTTCTCTGGGGTTATTTCTGCCCATATGCAGTACTTTGCATTTGTCAAGGTTAAACTTCAGTTGCCACTTCTTAGTCCATCTGCCCAAATTATCTAGATCCTGTTGCAGTAGCACACTGCCATTACTGTCATTAACAACCCTGCCAACCTTATGTATCAGACATTCCCTCAGATATGCCAGATAAGCTGTACTTGCTACCTGGGAGTCTAAAATGCTGATGAAACTGATATTCTGGTGACACAGTCAAGTCGAATGGATCCAATTTTCAGCAAAGTCTGGACTGTCTGTGACAGCCAAATCCTCTGCTTGCACCTTCACGATGGTGGTCCTGTTAGTAATCCTGGGTATAACCTCCATGTACATTCACACGGTGGGTGACCACCCAGGTGTGAACCAATGTAAGAAGGGGTCGAGGTGTGGGGGTCCACACCACTTGGAGGAATGCTGCCCCTCTGTTACCAGGTAGTACTAGGTGGTAGATGACTCTCATCAACCGGTGCAGTACCACCACTTTGCTTATTGGAGGCTTGAAGTGGTGGAACTGAAGGGTCTGGTCAACCCTTCCCCCATCTCTTCCATCATGTAGTATGATTGATGACGTTTGATGATTGTGGTGAGATCCAAACGTCCTTACATTTCGAGGGTACAGCTCTAAAACAGCGTTCGCAGGCGGGCAGCTAGTTAGTACACTAGACAGAACCTTTTGGTAACTCTCTAGGAGGCTTCTGGATCAGTTTGTGTATAATCTTTGCTACCTCTACTCTGACAGATAGTGACTGGAGGGAGTCAGAGTAGTTTGTATAGGGGGGGAGAATTTTCGAGGCCACGTTATATCAAGGATCTCGGTATATTCTTACCATGTGTACGCCATATCCACAAATTTCATCATTTCATAGAGCATGTCCCACCCATTTTTTCTTACTATTGAATATACCATGAATTGCGAAACTAATAGAGTAAGCTTATCTCTAAAAAGATCTAAACCTCCCAAACACTTCCTAATTCATTTCACAAATATAAATGGCCTCAATTCTAATCTCAGCAATGTCCATTTCCACTTGCAGTCTGCGAAACCCCATGTACTTTTTCTGACAGAATCTCAGTTATCGGTTGATTCAACTACTGCTCATCTCAGATGCCCAAATTATTTGCTGTATGATTCCTTTCGCCTCAAAGGTGGTACTTGTGCATATGTCCGTTCTGATATTCCCTGTCAGAGACTTGGAAATTTGGAATCTTTTCTCTTTGATCTTCTCTGGCTTAAAATCTCTCTACCTCATTGTGTCAAATTCATCTGTTGTCTCTACTGTTCTCCCAACTCCACCAATCACTTGGATCTCTTTGACTTCCTCTCTTTGCAACTTGACTTTCTCCAGTCCAACTTTCCTAACAGTGAGACAATTTTTCTTGGTGTTTTAATGTTCACAACTCCAGCTGGCTTCCGTTTTCTAGTCACACCGATCCAGCTGGTCGAGATGCTGAGGCTTTTGAATTTACTAATAACCTTCCACAGATTGTTCATTTACCTACAAAAATACCAGACAATCCTAACCATACAGCCAATACGCTTGATATTTTCTCACAAACAACCCTTCTTAGTACACTGTCGAAGTGAGAGGTCCTTTAGGCACCTCAGATCACAACTTGGTGACTCCAATGGAGCCTTTATCTAATGGCTATTCCCATCCTCATATTGTTTGCCATTGCAAGAATGCAAAATGGGATGACCTGCGCAATTTCTTTTTCTTGGTCGGATTACTCTTTCAAAACTTCTGATGTTAATGTTTGCTCAGATCATGTCAGTGAAATTATTCTTGCAGGAATGAAATTCTTTATCCCACACTCCACTTTAAAATCTCGTCCTTTATCTAAACCTTGGTTTTCCAATAAATATGCTAAGGGTGCTCAAGAGAAGAACGTTGCATATCGTAATTGGCTTGTTTCTGATTCTTCAGTTTCATTTTCTGCCTACACCAAAGCTCGCAACAATTGTAAAGCAGTTATTAATCAGTCCAAACTAGAGTTTGAACAGGCGAAGAGTCGAAAACTTGCTTCTTGCCCTAATGGTAGCCAAGCATTCTGGTCTTTTTCCAAAGCTATTGGCCGCAACTTTTGCCCATCTCTGCTCCCACACTGTCCAAACCAGATGGTTCTGTTGTCATTTCAGCCAAGGATAAAGCTGACCTGCTAGCATCCCATTTTTCTTCCAACTCATGTATTAATGATCTTGGTAAAACTCCTCCCACCATTCCCAACACGCTCCATTCAATGCCTCCTGTTATCTTCCCTCAGAAGGATGTCAGAAGGATTTTAATGAATCTTGATGCTAAGAAAGCTGCAGGTCCCGATGGTATTTCTCCACTTTCTTATTCCAAAGGTGTTTTTCCTTCTGCTTGTAAATTTGCTCATATCCAGCCAGTTCCTAAAAAGCGTGACAAATCTCTCCCATCGAATTATCATCCCATTGAATTACTTCTACTCTTTCTAAAGTAATTGAGTAATTAATTAACAGCCAGTATGGATTCTGTCAATGTCAATCCACTGGTGATATTCTGTCTTATATTACCAGTTTGTGGACTATTTCAATGGAAAAGCTTGGTGAAACACAAGCAGTTGTTCTCGACATATCAAAGGCTTTTGATCATGTTTGGTATAAAGGTCTTCTAAACAAGCTTCCATCTTATGGTTTTCGAAATGGTTTTTGTAATTGACTATCCAGTTTTCTCTGTGATCGCTTACTGAAGGTGATGGCAGACGGCTCTCCGTCTTCTTACTTCTCCACTAATGCTGGTGTCCCCCAAGGTTCAGTTCTTTCCCCCACTCTTTTCCTCTTGTATATTAATGACTTTCTTCCATTGACTGGAAATCCTATCCATAGTTTGGCTGATGATAGTACATTGCATTCCACTTTCCATTTTGAGAAACCTTGCCCTGCTCAATCAGCTTCAACTTCTCGAAAATCTGCTACCGGTTCCTTAAAATCTAAAAGTGAGTTGTCTCTTATATCTCACAAAAAGTCTTTTGCTCCTATGCCTATCTTTGGTGACACTCTGATTTCTAGGCAAAATGATATACATTGGAATCTCGTGAATATGAGGTTAAGGGGACCTATATTTTGACGTTTTGTAATAACGAGGTTTGTAGTAACTAGGTCCTCCAAAAGTGTCGAAATTAAACCCCCCCCAGTACATACTATATATCTAATAATAATAATAATATCAAAAATAAATTAATAAAATAAGACAATAAAAAAAATTAAAAGAAAAACGAAATCCTTGTCTAACAATACAGTAATAGGAATAACATTTAAAGCTTTTATTTGATTTGTAAGATAAGCTAAGTGAAAAGCTATATTAACGGAATTGAAAATATTGTACAGTATATATTTTGATACATAGAATATTTTAGTATCGCATTAAAAAGAATTACAATCTTAATATAAAAGGAGATGTAAAACCATTAACGTTTTAATAAATTAATCTAATTTAAAGAAAAAATCCAATGTTGTTTGCACAGTTTTTGTTCTATATGCACCTTTAACTACAGCACAGTCATTATCAAATGCAATAATTGTTTCTTTATCAACATTACTGCAGGCCAACACATTCTCTATTATGTTCAATGAATTTTGGGCATCTTTTTTTGGTTGGCAGTGCATCCAAGACATTCCAATTTGGTTGCAAGTTGTTCCCTCCTTCTGTGTTGCAGATCAAGTACCTTATCAGGCAGGCTCTATATGCTCTCTTGAGGTTATAAATAATGCCTTGATTCAGTGGTTCATTAAAATGTTGGTATTAGGGGGTTAAAACCACAGCCGCATATTTGTCAACTTAAGTGTCTCAGCAGAATGTGCCATAAAACGGTCTAAAATCATCAAAATGTTCCTTTTTTCTGAAGCCATTCTTCTGTCCAATTTCGATAACCAAGACTGAAAAATTTTGACCATTAACCAAGCACTTCTATTGGCCTCATAATCACAGGGAAGTTAGTTAACTGCTTTTAAACATCTTGGCTTGGAAAACTGACCAATCACAAGTGGCTGTAGTTTTGTACTCCATCTGAATTGCAGCATAACAGAACAGTGAATCTTTGTTTACTTAATTTTCCACCATGAAAAGACTCTCCTCGAACTCCAAATGTTTTTTTTTTTTTTTTTGGCAGCAAATTAAAAAATAAACCTGTCTCGTCAAGATTAAAAATATCCTTTGCCTCCTATTTTTCAAGGATGGACCATACAGAACACAACCAGTCTGTAGCCTTTTCTTTGTCGACTAATCCAGACTCACCACAAAAATTTCGCGAAACCAAGTTATTCCTGTCTTTAAATCTTTGGAGCCAGCCACTGCTGCATTTGAAGTGGCTAATCCCATGTTGATGAGCTAGATAATTTGCCTTTTCTTGCAAAATCGGACCTAATATTGGCAAATTAGATGCACGCATTTGTTGGTACCACTCAAAGTTTTCTTTCGATCTCCTCGTGTTTTGCACCACGAATTCGTTTCCTGTTTTTCATCGCTGCTGCAGTGTCAAGCACTTCGTCTTTTTCAATTTTTTTTCAGTATTGTAGATAAAGTAGGTAAAGGGGATGTTGTTATTCCTTTGCAATGTCCGTTTTGCTTCTTTCCATCCTGTCAGCCTCTTGTATAATTTTTACATTTTGTCGCTATAACACTGCTAGATAAGATTTAAGATAAACAAATTTTTAATTAATTTAAATACACAAGTTCCAAAGAAGACATCAGCTCAGATAAAATGCCACAAAAATTAGATTACTGTATACAATAGAAAAAGACTCTTTGAACTGGGGTAACAATTGCAACTGATCTTATTCCCGTGGAGAGCGAGGAAGTGCATGAAAACAACTTAGAAAAACTTTTTATTCTTTTGTTAATTTAACAACTCATCCTCCAGAAAGATGTTTTTCAGATTGCCCTTGACAGTGTAGCTACCATAAACTGCTTTTGTTTACACCAAACTAATTTCTAACAAGTCAGTGCCATCCTTCGGGAAGTAGGGAGCCAGGTTTCTGGAGGCGATAATCAGATTACTCTGCTAAGATTCGTATTAAACATACAAAATGACAATATTCATTTCTCACGCCGTGAAAAAGAACTATGTAATACATAGTAACTGAATTTTGAAATAAACGAATATATTTACATAGAAAAGGTCTATCCTTTCACAGGGGAATGGTATGTGCTTCATAAAAACAAGTACTTCATATAAACCGAGTTTGTATTAACAAGATTTTACTTTATCTCTTTTGGGGATTATCCTGACTTCTAATCGCTCTTGGCACAAGCACATTACAAATACTGCTTCCTCTGCATCTAAAAAATTTGGTTTTCTCTTTCACTCTCAGCATTACTTTTCTTCCAAACACAGCTGTTCACTCTGTACAAATCCCAAATCCGCCCTATCATGTAATATTGTTCCCACATCTGGGGTGGGCCCCCCAAAACCTCTCTTAGATTCCATTCAGAAGAGGTTAATTAATGATTCATCTCTAACAGAGTGTCTCCACTCGCTGTCTCATAGATGAACTGCTTCTGCTGCATGCCTCTGCTACAGATGTTTTCATGGGCGTTCGGACTCTTTCAAAACAGTCCGAACACTTGCTGCCAGCAGCCAACGTCCATTTACTGTCCAACTTCAAACTCATAGAACCAACTTTTCATCTTACTCTTTTATTCATTCAACTGCCGTTTTCTAGAACAACCTTCCTTCATATGTATTTCCTAAAAATTTCAGTCTAGAGAAGTTAAAGTCCAATGCCAACAAATATCTTATTTCATCTTCTCAACCTCGAAACCAAGCACGGTACTATATACTATAGGTTCTAATACTTCCTGTGTTTGGGGTTTACATAAAAAAAATAATTAATAAAAAAAGAATTTTACACCAAATTATGGACAACAAGAGTTATATTTAAAATAAATATGAAGAAACGTGACAAAAAGTGACCTTTTACAGGTCACTTTCCTTAAAATATTTCTTTTATGTATTACTACTTCTTTTTGGGTTTCCGTGTAAATCCTATCTACATTTTTATATTTATTATAACATGTATATACAGGGTGTCTCTAAAATATTGGCACAAACGTTTAGGGGAGGTAGGTAACGTCTAAAGGAATGTGAATCGCATAGGAACCCATTGCCGGAAAGGTCACGGGAAAGTAGTAGCAGAGGCACAAGAAGTAGAAATGACACAAGACAGTAATTAGTGGCAAACATTTATTTGACATAATATTAACAATGGAGTACGAGATGGATAAATTTCATGATGTTACAACAGATGCGATGCATGCGTGACACCGACGCAGCATGGATTGGCGGACACGGTCGAACACACCTGGAATTTTTGACAGTAGCAGCGGTGCAGACGAGTCTTGCCAGAGGTCCATTTCTGTCTCCACAGGTGATTCATACACGATAGATTTGAGGGCCCCCCCCCCCCAACAGAAAGAAATCAAGGCTCAATAAATCAGTGAGCGTGGGGGCCAGGCAACGGGTCTGCCATGGCCAATGCATCAACGCCCAAAATGCCTGTTCAAATGGTCACTAACACACATTCCATAATGGGCAGGCGCCCCGTCATGTTGAAACCAAATGGTGCATCTCACATTTGCTGGAACATCGTCAAGTAACCCTGGTAGATCTTGTTCAAGAAAGATCCGATATTTAGCGGAGTTCATGCGGGATGGTAAAAGATATGAGCCGACTAAACAGTCACTGACCATACCTGCCCACACATTTATTGCGAAACGATGTTGTGCCGAATGGGAGGGGCGCATGCCCTGTGGGCCCTCTGCTAATCCATATAATCGGTGCATGTCTGCCAGCTCACAGTTCGTATATCGAAGCATGCCCTCGTGTGGCGACTACTGATTGAATGAGTAAACCAGAAATTTTCCCTCTCCTGAACTGATGAACAGCGCAGTGTACCGACTTACGGTGATGTTTTCTGTTATAGATTCCTGTGCGATTCACATTCCTATAGATGTTACCTACCTCCCCTAAATGTTTGTACCAATATTTTTAAGACACCCTCTATATACCTCTGCATCCTTTGCTGCTGATTTGTGCACTTTGGCGCATTTGACATATTTAGTCTGTTTTTATTTTTTTCTTTATTTCCACTGTTTTTAACTCGTTGGTACTATATTTGATATTTTATATCTTTTAAGAATTAGCTATCTGCTACTTTGCACGATGCTATTCAATAAACTATAGCACCTTCTGTTTGCTTTCTGTCCTTTTCCTTGTGACATTTTGTATGACTTGCACATCTATCTTTGTATTCACTTTCATAGTTATTATATATATACATCTGCATCCTCTGCTGCTGCTTTGCGAGTTATAGTGCATTTGTTATATTCAATATATGTTTGTCTATCCTCAATTTCTTCTAGTTTTACCTTATTGTTATTTTACACACACGCACACCAATGTAATATTTTATTTTGGAAATCTGCCATTAAATAATAAGGGAGCCAAAATGTTAGGGGTACGCTATTATATTGTACACCCAGTAGGGTCAGGCCCCTCTCTCTTTGGTGTATAGTAGATGTTAGGAGTACAGACCCATTCATTGTTTGTCAATATATTGCCATGTGCAGCCATTCCCCGATTAACGTTAGGTGTTGCGTTCCACGAAACTCTACCTAAGTCGGATTTTACAAGTCCGAATTTCTTCCATGCTTGTGCAGAACTCACCACTGTGCTTGCTGAATAGATTGAATCCAAAAAGAAATGTTCGACGAACATGTGAATAGAATTATTTATTGTATTTATTCAATTTTTTATCTTATGTGGAGAAAAAATTAGGAAAGTGTGCAATTTAAAAAAATTTCAAAATTACAAAAAAAAAAAAAAAAAAGAGAGAGGAGACGGGCATAACATCAGTCAGTCTTACCTCTCGAGCATTGTTGCCAGAATTGGCATCTTCATCTGATAAGTACGCCGCTGTGGAGATTTAGGAGTCGGCCGCTGAACCTTATGAAAGGACATAATAAAAATCAAATATGTATCATCTTCATATGAGTTGTATTGTTGTTATTATTATTATTATTAGCTATATGGTGCAGGGAAGTCTGAGGCTTAAGCTATGCCAGCCAAAGAAAATTTCTGAGGCACCCTGAGAGAGAGAGAAGTAATAAGGAATCATGAAGAAAGAGAAGAATGACAATATCCAGCTCAGGACCTTGGGTGTGCCAAGCCCATACTCATCAGATGTGAGCCCCTTTTCAAACTCTTCGAAGCCTTTTACATGCTGTGGTCATATTTTCTTTCATGCGCCATTTCAACAACTTTTAATAATTTCCTCCCAGGTCTTATTAATGTTTCAGATGGCATGGTAAATACTGCAAGATTTGCAAAAGTCTCTGAACGTAAAATTTTTCTCACTGTGTACTGCAGACAATGCCTGAGCAAATGTGCGTAAATAGTATGGTTTTAAATTTGAAATAACACGCTGATCCATAGGTTGGATGATTGAGGTCGTGTTTGGCAGTAGAAATATGACTCGCATTCGAATTGATATCATTTAGATACGTAGAATGTCCAGGAGCATTATTTAATAGAAGCAAAATCTTGAAAGGAATCTTGTTGTCTTTACAATATCTTTTAACCTCAGGAATGAACCAACATTTAAACTAATCCTCAGAGAGAGATATTGTTATCAATGCTCTCTGGGTTGATCAGAAATGCACTGGTAGGGTGTCTTTATTGATGCCCTTAAATGCACGAGGGTTTCCAGAATGGTACACATGCAGTGATATTAATCTGTAATCTCCCACTGAATTAGCCCCAAGTGATAGCGTGGCCCTATCTTTTGAAGCCTTGAAACCTGCATTGTCTTTGCCTCTTTGGCAATCTATGTTTGATCCGGCATTTTTTTCCAATACACAGCAGTCTCATCAGTATTAAAAATTTGCTGCGTTAAATAGGTGCCTTCATCAATAATTTTTTCCAACACATCATAAAATTTCTCTGCAGCTGCAGAATCAGTACTGGTGACTTCACTGCATACTTTAATGTTTGCATTAAATTGGTTCAAGCGCAATGCTTGAACCAATTAAACCCATTGCTTGCCGACAACTTGGCTTGGGGTTTGCCATACTTATCCTTAATATCTTCATAAATACTCCTTGCTTTTGCTTAAATGACCATTAGACTCAGGGGCACTTGCTTCTGAATCTGATTTTCCATTCATATTATTAATAGCTTTTCAATCTTCCATATAGCTCCTGAATGCTGTTTTGTGATCACTGTTGATCTTAAATGCATTGATCTTTTTACATGTTCTTTTATACATGCACTATCCTTTAAAATAGTATTCACTGTTGAAGCAGCGAGACCTAATTCCCTTGCAATAGACTTTGTCCTTCTTCGCACTTCTTAATCATTTTCATCTTCATTGTTAAATCAATTTTGTTTAGTTTCCTGGCACTGCCAGCACTTGCACATTCTGTTGGTCCCTTTCCCTTCATCATTGTAATACGTAAATAGGAATGAAGAGAAGTTTCTGAAAATTGTTTTTTATATGATTGAATATTTCAGTGAGGGAGAACACATTTCACCATACTACCATAATGTAAAAACCCACAGAATTCCAGTTTTCTGTATTATTGCAAATGCAGTAAGATAGTTTATTACCCATTTATAATAGCTTGGCACACCCAGGGTCCTGAGCTGGATATCATTATTCTTCTCTTTCTTGGTGATTCCTTTCTACTTCTGATTTCTCTCTCTCTTTCTCAGGGTAACTCTGGAATTTTTTTTTTTTTTTTGGCTGGTGGAGCATGAGCCTCAGGCTTCCTTGCACCATATGGCTAATAATAATAAGAATAATAATAATAAATAATAGATTGCGCTAACAGAAAAGCCGAATAAATTGAAAAGTGGAATTGTTTTTATTTTTGATTTTTGGTCATGACCTCCAGAAACGTGCTTTAGAAAAATATCACGAATGCATTCAAAATTGATTCTTATAATGGGAACTTATGATAATGGTGAAAGTGTAGCGCGTTTTCCATTATAAAAAAATGACCTTTTAGAAAGAGAAATAGCTTAGTAATATAGAAAATTTCAACTTCCAAGGACTTGGAACGAATTACAAAAAAAAAAAAAAAAAAAAAAAAAATGTTTTTGCGTTCACGTTACGATATTTTCACAATACCTCCATTTATTCCTACAGGATGCAAAATGCGTTTCCCTGTTTTTTTTTTTTTTTTTTTTGGCTGGCAAAACTTTATAATGAATTACATCATGTTTTTTCGTTTCTGTATAATAATTACTTGTTTCTATATACTTTTGCACCCTTATAAAAATGTACATATGTATTCTATCTCTCACTCACATGCACATTTTCTCTCTATAGGATGTTGCTTGGCATCTTCTCCATGAAAGTCTTTTTGGCTCAGTAGCGGATGACCAGAAGCTCATGATGTAAGTTCATTATTTAATAGTAAGGATGCATTGATTAATAGGTACATAACCAGCTCCTTGGCCGATTAATTGTTAATTGGCTTTTTTGTCAATTAATTAACATTTCCTGCTAAATTTAAGTCAGTTAGACACTGCCAAGAAATTCGTCAGATAGGTTTGATCTACTGAAATGGATTAAGTAAATATTTTCTGAGTTTGGCCAATTTATTTTTTGTATTAATACAGAGAATGCAATAAAAAATAAATCCAACTTAACAGGTATTATAATCAAATGTATTACCCTTTGAACACAATATAAAGGAAAAAACAAATTAAAAGTAGTTTTACACAGATAATTAAATTGAAATACGAAAACATCAGAGTTTCACCATTTTCAAATTAACCAGTAAATATTCTTTCAACTACTGAAGCTGGTGCACTTAAATATTTTAAAGCCAGTTTTTTCAGAAGAGGTAGTGTGTCTCGCATGTTTTTCCACCATAATTGGACTATTATTTCCAGGCAGTAATGACAAATTTAAATTCTGATGCAATTCTGAAGTGCAACACTGAATAATGCTTGTTCTTTTTTTTTTGAGGATTGCTTCTCTTTTGAACTTACTCTGGTTGACATTTCTTCTTTTCCTTCGTTTTGAACACTCTCTGTTAATTCATCAAGCAAATTTGAAAAAGTCATAGTCATAGCCTGGGGTATCTTGATCTTCAGTGGAACTGATTTAAGCATATCCTATTGAAATATCATCAAGAGAATCTCCTGTTACCTCCATTTGATCTTGCTTCATGGCTTCTAAAACCCATTCCTTTATTTTGTGTTTCATATCACTTTGAAATTTTATCTTAAATCTAGGATCTATAAAAGTAGATAAACACAAATTTTTATTTTCTATGTTAGCAAAAAATCTTTTCATAGTTGATTTAGGCTCCTCAACTGTGATAAGATTTCCACTGAAATTATCATTGAAGTGGTAGATTCTCAATTACTAGCTTCATTAGTGATTTTTTTTTTTAAATGGTCCTAGGAGTTGGTCAATTTTTTCTACAAAACCCCATTGTCATGAACTTAATGTTGGAATATTGTTATCCACAGCATAACTTGCAAGGACTTTTCGCTGTTCTGTGTTTCTTTCCAGCATGTAAGACATTGAATTACAACGAGCGGATACATAGCATTACCATTAGTAGAGGCATATGATGCAAGAAAGTCAGCTTATACAGCATCAGCCAAAAAAAAAAAAAAATCCATCCCATTTCACCCATCCATTTCTTTCAAATGTTTGTCTAGTTCTGCTTTGAATTTATTTAATCTGTCAACCACATGCTGGCTAATGGCAAACATCTGCACTTCTATTCTACAACCTTTCCTCAATTTGAATATATGTTCCCTCACAAGATTGATTTCAGCATTGAGCTTGCTCAAACCATTCAAGGCCTTAGACACTCCAATCAGATCACCGTGCAGGTGCCTATTCACCAGCCACTGTGATTTAGGTGGTAGATGACTTTCATCACGGGTGAAATACCAACAATTTGCTTATTGGAGGCTTGAAGTGGTGAAACCCATGTTTAGTCTCTAGAGCAAAGTTTCCGGCATCCCCCTCCCCCCATACTTCTTCTTCAACCCATGCACGGTACTAAGTACTATAGGTTTTGATACCTTTCGTGATTGGGGTTTTTATAAAAGAAAATAAAAAAAAAAAAAAATTGCAAATCTTAAGCCTTTATTCGTAAGAGCAACCCTTTGTTCCATTCACTAATCTTGTTGCCGTTCTCTGTACTCATTCCAACAGCTCTACATCCTTCTTAAAATGTGGTCTCCAATCCTGTATACAGGGATAAGGATGTGATTATCAAGGGGATAATGACATCCTTATCCCTGCTAGAAAAATTTCTTTATATCATTGACAGGACACCATGCAAACTGTCTGCATTGCTGAGAAAACTTCAAATCTGACTGCACAAGTACCTCAGCACCTTTTCATTCTCTACCACCTTGAGTGTAGTACCAAACAGCTGATATCTTACTCTGCGGTTACTGCTATCCATATGCAGTACCTTTCATTTGTAAATGTTAAACCTCAGTAGCCACCTCCCAGCCAATCTGCTCAATGTTTCTAGAGCCTGTTGCAGTAGCATACTGTCATTAGTGCCATTAACAACCATGCCAACCCTCGTATCATGTGCAAGCTTAAACAATAAGCCCAATATCCCTTCATCAGTATCATTAATAAATACAGTAAACAACAATGGACCCAACATTGAACCCTGGAGAACTCCACTAATAACATTAGTCGACGAAGCGCAGTGTTGTCCATTGATTACCACTCTGTCTTCTTCCACTCAACCTTCCCTTTATCCATAGAAGCATTTTGCCCTTAATGCCATACTGCTCCAATTTGTGCAGTAGTCTTCTAGGTGCAACAATATCAAAAGCTTTTCTAAGATCCAAGTTTATGATATGAAAATTATTTTTTTCATCCAGTTACTTTGTAGTATACAGTCATATACTTTGTAGTATACAGTTGCATTGTAGCCCACATCATAGTATACAGTCAAACTTATCAGACAAGACTTCCCCATAACAAACTCATGCTGTGTCCTACCTATAACCTAAGTGTTGTCTAGATGATTCTACTGTGCATCTTTAACCAGTGCCACCATTAGTTTCCCAGAACAGGTATGTAATTACTTGTCACTGTTTGATCCTCCTTTGTCAATTGGTGTCAAATTTGCACATCTTAATCTTCGGTACATCAACTGAGTCCAAGGAAGTTCTCATAAGTGTTTGCTTACTTCCTTTGCCGCCTCCTTTGATATAACTGGATAGATCCCATCCACCCCAGGTGTCTTTTTTATGTTTATCTTCAACAGTTTCTCCTCCACTTTGCTCTTATTTATTAAAAAATCATTTAACTCACTACCATAGTTTAATGCACCTCTGGTATAGCCCTCCCTGAATAACTCCTCACATGCAAATGTAGATGCAAAATATTCATTCTTAGCTACCTGAGCAGGATCATCAACAATTGAACCCTTGATATCAAGTGGACCAATCTGATTCATCCCCTTCCTTTTAGAGTTTACATGAGTAAAGAACTCTTTGCTGTTTTTCTTTGCCTCCTTTGTCAAAGATTTCTCGTAATCTGTGTTTGCCTACCTAATCTCCCTTTTGACTTGATTACAGAGCAGCTTATATCTTCCATGGGCTTCTGTGTCACCTTTTAATTTATGTGTCCCATGCATTTTTCTTCTCTGCCACTTGTCTCATTAGTTCATCTAACATCCATTTATGCCTGAACCTTGAACAATATTTCTTTGTTGGTATGTAAAGCATTGTAGCGTCCAATATTAATTCTTTGATTTAGAATTTAGAATTTTCTGTGGGTAACATCTTCAGTTGGTCCACTGTATAGACTTTAAAAGCTGTCTGAGACCTCTGTAGTCATCTTTACGAAAGCAAAAATCTTTCCCTTTGCCCCTGATGGTAGATACCTCTTTCAGTAAATCCCACATCAGCACACTGTGATCACTGCCACCTAGTGGCCCTTTTATCTGCAGGTTCTTAATGCATGAAGGATCACTACTGACAATGAAATGAAGAGTATTGCTCCCTCTGGTTGCCTTCAAACCTACTGTTATATAAAACAGTCATCCAATCAATCCACAAAAGTGTTCCCTTGCTAGTGTGCGTATGACCAACCCCAAATGTTCCAGTCATTATCTGGTAAATTAAAATCCCACATTATAAAACAATCTGATTTACTGCCCCACACTATTTATCTGTACAGCTGTTTAGTATACTCATCAGAGTCATTGAGCCTATAGGTGCTATACACACTCCTACTCTCAGTTTTGCTTTACCAGTGCTTATGTCACACCAAACTGACTCAACTTAGCCCTGTCCACCCATGGAAACTGGATGCACTTCCTTAGATTTTGTGTGTTTCTTAACAAATACCATAACCTCTCCTACCTTTCTATCCTGTCTATATCCTTCCTGTACACCTTGTACTCCCCAAATTCCAGTTCTGCATTCCTTATATCTATGTGATGCCACGGGTCTGATATCGCAACAGTGTCTTGCTTTGATGTTTGACCAGAACCTCAAATTCATTAAATTTATTTACTGCACTCCTAGCATTGTTGTACACACAAGTATACATGCACTTGTTTCCTATTCTTAGCTTCCCTTACATAGCCCATGTATTTACTTGTTCCGCAATCACTCCCAGCAGTCTCTGAAATCCCTGGCACCTTGTTTTCCTGACTGCTTCTTATTGCAATATAAGCAGCACAAAAATCATGTTCACGTCTGGCAGCGGCTACTGTTAGCCTATTTTCCGTGTATCCCCCCCCCCAAACTAAAAGTTTTCCGACCCACCTACCTCGATGGCATCAGCAAATATTCTTGCACCCTTTCTGTTTTAGTGTATCCCATCCCTGAAGAAACAGTCTCTAGAAAGTAGACTCGGTTGAAAAATAATTCTACCCCATGACCCTTTCACAATCTTTCCAGGGCTGAATTGATTGACACGTCTCTCATCATATCGTGTCCTTATAGAATTGCAGGCCCTTTCAAATTTAACCGTAACTCTCGACTTTTTTCAATACTGACCTGTACTTTCTAAGTAAATCTGCAGATCTTCTTCACTTAATGTTATTAGTGCCGATGTGTACAACAATATCACCTTTTGTGCCCTTAAAGGATGATATCTGCTTTACAAAGTCATCAACTTTTGCCCCTGGCAGACATACCTTGGTCCTATTCCACCTTTTTGCTCAATATATTTCCCGGTTCCCTGACAATAGAGCCGCCGACAACTAGTTCCTGTGGGACCAGCCCATTCTGCCTTGGGGATTGCCGCTGTGTTGCCTGAGGTTCAAGTGCAGGGTCTGGCGTTGAATATTTGACCACTGAGAGCTTCATGAGCCTCTCAATTTAATTCCTTCTAGGGCATCTGTCCTGTTCTTCAAGCTCTCATAAAGGCCCATAAGAATGCTGAGTTGGCACCTCACATTCCTTACATAGAGCACACACAAGGACATTCCCGTTGGCAACATCATGTCTCGTTCCTGATTGATCCACAAACTTCAAACAAGCAATACATTACAAAAGGCTGTGATTCAGGGGGCAACCCCCTCCCCCCCACGGTTTTCCCCTGAACCACATTCCTCCCACAACCTTGAGCCGTTTGCTTTGCTGCTATGATCTGATCTGAGGCATGATTTTTAATTCAGTTTTAATATTCAATTCAAATATAAATTTAATACAATTAAAAATATTACACTTAAACTTCAAATGCACTAATAACACTAAATATACTAAATCAGGACTAGTGCATTTTGGCCCGATTAAGCGGCTGCCCCAATTATCCGAAGTTTCACGTAAATAGTTAAAAATACAATGCAAATTTGTGTGAAACAGTGATACAGTGAAACAATTGTAAAGGGAGGGCACATTGTGCCCTCCCTTTACAATTGTTTCACTGTATCCCAGGTGCCGTCTGACACGAACATGTACAATTAAGTCATGTTACGAAACATGATTTGATATATAGCATAGTAGAGTACCCTTCAATATACAGTGTGCAATAAGCACGCCGGTCATTGTGATCACGTTTGTGAATTGAATTTTAATTAAACTGTGATTCTAATTAGCGAAAATAGGAAGAATATTATGCACAGGCTATAAAAGCAAAGATATATTAAGCACAAATTTAACCTTTATTGGCTTACCAATTAAAAAATTAAATGATACGTGATAATCGGAATAATTAATACGTACTATAATAAGTAGATACGAACTAGTTGACATTTCTGCTCACTGACATTTGTGGGTGCGGGGTTAAAATTTAAAACAGTAAAAAGATAAGCAATCAATAAAAAAGAACACGGCACACACAAATTTGCAAGTAACATGATATGCGCAAGTGAGAACGGAGTAACAAGTTACAAAGCTTTAAAAATAGGAATGAGGAGAAGATCTGAAAATTAATTTTTTTATATGATTGAAGATTTCATAGAAGTGTAAACACATTTCACCTTAATAACCCACAGAATTCCAGCTGTCGGTATTATCGCAAATTCAGTAAGATCGAGTTTACTGTCCGTTTATGATAGATTTCACTAATAGAAAAGCCCAATGAACAGGTGACTTCTAATTATTTTATGGTTGTGATCTCCAGAATTTTGACTGAACCACATAGTACCGTCGGAGACAATTGTAGGGTAATCTCCAGTGCTGTGGTCTCCTGCCCCGATTAAACAGCATGCTATCCCAATTAAGCGAAGTAAACCCTGTCTATTTTCTCGATTGGTTTCTGTTTTTTAAGATTTTCCCCAAATAAACGGCTGCCCCGATTAACCGGTGGCCCAAATAACCGGAATCCACTGTATATATCAATTTAGTAACGAGTTTTATCTACTTCCAAATTATGTTATAGTAATTTCATGTCTCCTATCAAGTTTAATTTGTGTACTAAGTTGTAACATTACATTTATAAATTCTAAATGGTTATATGTATTAATTTAAAATGTTACGTTTGTATAATCGAAGTACAGTCGGTCCTCGTATAACACGTGTTTACATTACACGAATTCGATCATACACGATTTATAAATAGGGGAACGATATCTTATATAACACGAACCGAATTCGCTTATGCACGATTCGCCTTCGTGTTTACAAGAAATGGCAGTCGAACGCGGAATCACCCCAACCGAATGCAACACGATAGGAATGAAGAAGATTCTGAAAAGTATTTATGTGTTTTATATCAATAAAGGGGAAACACATTTCACCATAATAACGTAAAAACCCACACAATTCCAGCTATCGATAATTTGCAATTGCAATTATATCGAGTTTACGACCAGTTTATAACAGATTCCACTAGCAGAAACGCAACTGGAAATTGTTTTCATTGTTTTATGGTAGTAACCCCCAGAAATGTGCTTTAGTAAAATGTGAGGTGTTAATTGTGTATCTCGGCCTTTACGGTGTTGTTTATTCAGTTGCTACACGCGCGCAGCTTTGTTTATGTGTATTAAGGGTGCCTCCTCGTTTTATGATTGTGCTTTAAAAATGAGTAAAATACTTAAAAGGTGTGAAAAGGAAGCGTCCTGGAGAAGACACTGCAGATTCAGAGAGAAAAAAAAAAGCAATATCGATAAACAGAGGCGGACTGGGTCAAAAATTCTTACCCGGGAAAATTTATAGTGGCCTCATACTACGGTTTATGGCCAAAATCACACCGGCCTCCGGCCCACCGGGGTTTCCCCGGTAAAGCTTATGGCCAGTCCGCCTCTGTAGATAGAGAAAAAAATATGAAATTGTGAAATGCCTTGAGCGAAATGAAAGACCATGTGATATTGCACGTGCTACAGACCTAAATGAGGCAACGCTGAAACAAAGAATGCGGAGAAAATAAAAACAACTTTCATAGCAGGAACAACTCAAAGTGTAATTAAAATCCATTACATTAAGACACAAGAATTGGAAGAGATGGAACGGCTGTCTTTTCTATCTGATTTTCGATTTTCTATCTGTTTGGATAGAAAATCAAACAAAAAACAAGTTTGCTTACGATAGAAGCAAAAGCATTAGCAATATTTTATTACGTAATAGTCGTAATAAAATACGTAAGCATTTTATTACGACTTACGTATTATAATTTATACTTACGTGTTATAAAATACGTAAGTATTTTATTACGACTATTTTATTTGATATAATAAATTTTTTACGAATAAAATACGTATTTTATTCGTAAAAAATACATTTTTAGTATTAAAAAATACTTTCATAATATAATAAATAATAAAAAAATAAATATTTTTATTATTTATTATATTATAATAAAAATATTATATTATTTTTATTACGTATTTTAATCGTTATAAAATACTTACGTATTTTATAACGATTAAAATTATCCGATTATTTATTGTGTTTGGTAATGTTTTGGTTCCAAATGTGTGTTCAATCTTGTGTGGTCGGCACCTAACCCCACTTTTCCCATAGGGCCTGTTGTTTATATTGCACGATTTTGCATTGCACGAGGGTTTCTAGGAAGACAACTATCGTGCTATACGAGGGCAGACTGTACTGTATTTATAATAGACAATAAATTTAAATATCTATTGCCATCCACGTGTTTCAAACTCTCACATCAGCTATCTATGCCAAATCAACGATTCTAAAAGCTCTACTAATATTATTATTGTTGTCCGTTACATCTACGCGACATGTTAAATTATTAAAACACATAACCAGTGCTATAATTTATAGTTTATAATCTTGAATTGATAAGTTTAGCAGCTCCTATATTTCCGTTAATTTGGTAATTGCTGAAGCAGAATGGCTGAAGTATTTTACAATATGCCTATTATGATAGTAACAGCAGTTCTTACAACCTGTGCTCCTCTGCAGCCAGGTGGGAAGGAGCAGAAGTGCGTAGCACACGCTTCTTGATTAGACCGGGGTTCGAGCCCGTCACCACCAAATACGGAGGATGCGGAAAGGTCAAGGAATGACCACCGCATATCCCGTAGCAATATAGCCTTAGTTGCTAATGCTCCTTAAAACTAAATAACAACAATCTTACAACCTGTTGGGCAAATATGAAGTCATTTTTTGAAAGTTGTAATGGGTGTATGAAACATGACTGTAAACCACTACCAGTAACACCAGCTGCCATATTTCTCCAGAATTTCACAGTATAAGGAAGACTTTGCTTTTTGAGATCTTATATTCTAGCACATTGTTCATCTCTTCACTGCACCATATCCCTGTATGAGAGACGGAAAAAGGAAGAATTCTTAGGACAGCCATTATTTGAAAGCCAGTGGCCTGTAATATTTACCATTATTTGTAGTAGCTGTGCAAATATCAGTGGTTAAAGAAATGTTGGTGGTTTTATCAAGGGATGTTTGAAGTTTTATTTTTACCTTCTGAAATATATTTTGGATGATTTTATCAGTGAAATGTTTTCTACTTGAAATATTGTAATTTGGGCATTTTTTTTTAAATAGCCTTTGGAATCCAATTTCGTGTGCTATAGAATATGGTTGATGGGTGCCTCCGTAGCCAGGTGGGCAGGAGCAGTAGTGCATAGCACGCGCATCTTGATTTGACCAGGGTTCTAGCCCGTACCCACCAAATACGGAGGATGCGGCAGGTCACTGAATGACCACCACATATTCACAGCCCGGATAAAGGGTGGGGGTTGGCGTCAGGAAGGGAATCCGGCCGTAAAAATTGCATGCCAAAACAATGAAAATGCTGACCCCGTATAATAATGGGAAAAGGCGAGGATAAAAAAAAAAAAAAAAAAAAAAAAATAGAATATGGTTGATGGTCAACAGCTATCATTTCTCCAATTAAATAACGGCTCTCTTTGGCCTGGTGGTTATTAATATCCTAAAGCTTGTTCTTTGTTACTGCTTTTATAGTAGTTTGCACTTTAGCAGGATGTTCAATGGTGCTGCTACTTCCTGAGCATTCCCTGGATGGATCCTTTTGACATGATTCATCAAATTTGTAGTTTTAAACATTTTGGCTCTTTTTCCACCCCCTTGATATGGTGGTATCACGTAAATTACATATGCAAACAATTTTGTCCTTTGGATTTATTACAAAATACTTCAATGCAATCCATTTTGCCGTAATGGCCACCTTGACAATTAATTAAATCCAGGACTGTAGTGTAAGGTATATGCTGTATACCATCTGAATTTTTTTAGGTAAATAGCGCATACCTTTTGTAAGACTTGAAAAAAATGAATTTATTAGAATTTGATTCTTAGGCAATACTTTATGCCACTTCTATGCACCGAAGTAAATTCGATTAATAAGTCCAATATGCACAGTATACTCTCTGCTTTTCGTATCATTCATAGAGTATACCTTTTGTATATCTATGAATGATACGAAGATTTAAGATTAAGATTTAAGCAGTATACAGTACTCCTTAAATCTTAATAAAATATTAGAGGATTAGAAACACATTATGGATTAATAAGACGTACAAAAATAAACTGAATGCAATATGGGTTGAAGGTAAAGAAAGCTGACACAAGAACCACGGGAAACTAACCAATAACGTGCATCGTCTGTTTACCGAGAATGCAGTAAGAATCTAAGGTAGTGAAAGCTGTTTGTTGGGTAAGATTTCCGTAATTTCCCGTGGTTCTCATGTTGGCTTTTGTTCTAAATTTTGAGCATATCATTCATGAATGACTTTTTCATGTCCCAAGTTTAACAAAAAATAACTATCAATATGTATTCTAACACCATTATTAATACTGCAAATAACAAAATATCACTTCAATTTACCTATGAAACCATTAAAAATCATTCAACTCATTAGTGTCAAGTAGAACTGTTGAAGGTCCCCAATGTTGCCAAAAGTCTAGAAGGGTAGCAATGTGGTGGGGGGGGGGGGTTTCGTCCACCAGTTGCAATTCTTCTTAATGGGTTCAAGTGAGATGACCAGACTATCGAGATAGGAGCCATGTGACTGCTGTTTAACTGTTGTCTATGTGTATCACGGAAATCTTTCTGAGATGCAAATGATGTATCGGTGTCTCCAGGATGCAAAAATTACCTGCCGGAAGATGATCTAAAAGAACTAGTTACAGATATGTAACTAATTCTCTAATTGAACACTCTTAGACATGAATATTTGTAATATTCCTTCTATTAGTATTATTTAGTTGATATTTGACTGTATATACTGAAATTAAGCAATTGATGACTTTCAGTTGGCTGCTGACTATTAAGGTGGGAAAGCATTGTGATGACTAATCAGCTAATTAATCTGTGATCGGCTGATTGAATTTTCAATCAGCCGATCTAATAGTTTCTTGACTGCTGTTCAAATTTTTTATTAATTTATACTTTAATTTGCCATCTCTGTTTCTTTCCCAAATTTATAGGTTAAAAGTTTGCTTTGAAATCAGGTGTGAACATGAACTGTTTAGGGTTATATAAATAATTTTGCAAGTCTTTGGTTGGCACAAACATTTTCTCTCCCAAAATGTTCTCAAAGATTACTGAAAGACAAAAGTAACCTTAATCATATGGATAGAAAATTAAATCGAAGAGCTAATATGATGAAGAGGGGAGATGCTGCATTTACACTCTAACTAAATAACATTGGTACAGATATTACTTATCTTTATTTTCACTTTTGTGTGGATTTCCTGCCAAGGAACTTTTATGAATTTCAGAATTTCATGCATCTCCATTTTCTTTATAGGCACTATGCTCGGTTAAATGTTCAAGTTACTTACCTTAAAATTAATTTACACATCATTACAGCTACTGTTCTACTAGCAGAATTCAACCAAAACTTGGATTAAGATATGTTGAACGGTAGATAAAATTTTTGTTTAATTTAAATGTAATATCTGTCATTTTTAAATATTATTTCAGTAATTTTGTGAAATTAACTAGTACAATATTTCATAAATTTAATTTGTACCTTTTCTAAACTATTTCTCCTAAATTAAATTATTTCTGCTATCATTGATAGCTTAATTTTAATTTCTATTAATTTAAATTTTGTAATGTTTCTTCAGTACAACTTTTTACCTGAATAATGGTTTGTGATGGGGGGGAAAAGAAAATGAAGTGTTCTTTTATATATATTTTGTTATTTATTATTGAATATGCTTATTTATTGTTTATTAAATTTTAAATATTCCTTATTTTGTTTTGTTCCCTTATAACTTATATAGACCTCTTTTTCTTACACCCCTACTTACGCATCTGACTTTGCTTCACAGGAGAATTTCAGATTCAAGGGAATTTCTCAATTATGTATAATTCCCTTCGGAAAGGCTGAGTGTTCAAGAATGACAAACAACATACATTAATATATAACATAACATAGTTTATTTACATATATATACAACAAGAGATACAACTGAACTAGATAGCATGTAATATGACATACAAAGTTAAATCAAAGATACCTTGCATATATTATTATTCCTGTTTCCCTTCACTAGTTAATCTGAGTTGACCATTATATGAAAACACTTGATTCATTCTTCTTGCCCTAACTAACTCCTAACACTTATACATTCACTATACCAATTTCACTTACTCCTGGATACAATTCTGTTTCATATATTAACAATCAAATATGCTACTTTCATCATTATGCTCTGTGTTCTCACCACTCTGTTACAATATACTTATAGACCAATCTTAACCTTCCTAAATTCTCTATTTGTTATTAGTCTTTCTGATAAACCAGCAAATCTTCATCAATATAACTCAATTATCTGTCATTAAAACGTATTCAAAATCCCTCTTTATAACTTTACTACCTTTCTAACATATTATAGCTATTTGTACATCAATTTAATCTATTACTCGTTCCTTCGTTTCCCTTGCATTATACATTAACCTTTTTTAACAAAATAAACTCTGTTAGTATATATAATTTACTTCAGAGATAATTTATCTATCATTTTACTTTCTAGTGCTACCCCTTTTTTAATTAATTAGTTTCACTAACAGTCCTTGTTAACTTGCAGTACTTAATATATTTCTCACCTACTTCTATCTTTTTCCTTTCTTTCCCAGGGAGGTTTCAAGCTACCATTTTAGGCTCTCAGGCTACCTTCTGAGGATCTCCTTCATCTGCTTTCTCTTGAATCTGCTACAGATAATTTCTGGATCTCTTGGCTGCATGGGTCTGGCGTCCTTTTTCCATCCTGATCGGGCTACTACTTTTTCGGCTTCGCTCTGTCTAATAGGGCTGGCACTTTGTCCTCACCACCTGTTCGTTTCGATACAGGGACTGCTTCCTACTGTCTGGGGCATCAACAGTGGCTTTCTCCTTCTCATCAAGCTACTAATTCCGCGTTTTCGCTCCTTCTCTCGAGCTACTAATTCCGCGGATTTCGCTCCTTCTCTCTCCACCTTATTAAAACTTATTCACAAGAAGAAAACTCATAGGGTGCCACCATCCCTCCGCTCCACCTATTAAGAACTTCTTATTAATATAAGAAAATTCACTCATCTCAGTGCTCTTCTATCTCATATAAAAAAAAACACCAACGAAACTCAACTCAATGTCTCCTAACTCATTTCTATAAACACCCACATAAAACTCAACTCAGGGTTCTGTGTCTCACCACCCCTGTTCACTCACATTTTGTTCATCTGAATTACATACCACCCCTATATGTCAGGGAAGCTCTAGTTCTCAGTCTTAACCAATCTTTTCATTTTTCTAACTTTCACTCTGTCCTGTTCGCCCATGTGGCATGGATTCTGTTAGTCTAGTAGACAAAACCAAACTCAATTGACAGTTCCTTTCTCTGCACCCCGTATAAGGAATTTACCCAACTCATATTAACACTTTGTGCATACCAGGATGATTTCGGTCACAAGAAACAGGAGCTCTTCCTCCAGAAACAAATATAACTGGGAGCTCATCAGAGACACGAGTATCTGAGGATATACAGTGAAACTTCTCCTAACGGACACCTCTCTCTAACGGACATCTCTCTACAACGGACATTTTCAAATTCCCCAACTCCCCTCTATTGGTTTTAACGTGTTTTGAGCTTCTGTCTAGCGGACATTCTCTGTAATGGACGCGGACAGGCAATCTGCACTGTTTCGTTTAGATTAGCACTTAATTTGATCTCCCAATAACGGACAGCGGGCAACTCACAGCCCTTTTTCTAGGAACATTTCTTCCACGTATTGCCTCAATCGTGTGCTTATTTTCTATTTCCGATTCTCTGAATTTTATCAAGGTTTACGTCGCGGTTCTAAACCCTTTTTCAAGAATTTTAAGGCACGTGGAAAACTTCTGATGAATTCGGTGTGTGCTGGGGGGGGGGGATTTGTCAGCCTTTCGTCTTTTGAGTTTCAGTTTTCAGTTTTGTTCAGTGTCGTGTGAAGTGCACAATGTCTTCTCGTAAACATTTAACTTTAAAAGATAAAGTCAAACTCATTAATGCGTATGATCGGCAAAAAAATAGTGTTCACAATCTTGCTGCAAAATAAGGTAAGCAGGTAAGTGACATCCTAAAGGGAAAAAAATGAACTGCTGAAACAATTTTGGCAACACATAAATGATCAGGTTCAAAAATCATTCCCAAAAACTGTTGGACTTCAAATTGACAATGTTACGTATGAGTGGTTTTGTCGCACATGTGCTAAAAATATTCCCATTAATGGGCCTATTATTAGGGAAAAGGCTTTGGAGGTTGCGAAATCTATAGGAATAAATGAGTTCAAAGCTTCTGTGGGATGGCAGACAAGTTCAAAACTCGGCATAAAATTTCTTGGAAAACTGTAAGTGGGGAAGGTGGATCTGTTTATACTGGGGTTGTAACAGAGTGGACCGTCAAATTGGAAGATTTATGTCGTGATTTTGAAGCTATAGGATATTTAAAACTGTGACGAAACAGGGTTGTTTTTTAAAGCTCTACCTGAAAAAACAATGAGTCTAAAAAACAAAAAGTGCCAGGGCGGAAAAATTTCTAAGGAACGCTTGACTACTATTGAGTACAAATATGCTGGGAGACTTTGAACAACCTCTTGTTATAGGAAAACCACAAAATCCTCATTGTTTCAAGGGCATAAAGTTGAATCTTTTGAATGTTGACTGGAAGTCTAATAAAAAAGCGTGGATGACACGAGATATCATGAACGAATGGATAAGTCACTTTAACCAAAACATGATTCGTCAAATCAGAATAATTATTCTTTTCGTGGATAATGTTGCATCTCACCCGCACATTGAATTGTCCAACATTCAAATCGTTTTTCTGCCACCAAACACATCTGCAGAGTGTCAGCCCTTGGATCAAGGGATAATAAAAAATTTTAAACTTCACTACAGAAAACGTGTTTTAAGACATCTCATTGCAAACATGAACGATGTAACATGTGCGAGTGACCTTGCAAAGAAACTCAGCATCCTAGATGCGATTCAATGGATTTCCTCTTCAGTAAACGCAATTAGAAAACAAACTGTCGTGAACTGTTTTGTAAAGTCTGGCTTTTCAAACGCAAAAATTGAAGTTGTGAACAGCAATGTGGAGCACCAAGAAGAACAAGAAGTTCAACATCTATTGATAATGTACGATACTTCCCCTACAAGTGACCCTGGCTACAAAGATATAGATTTGAACCTCACTACAGAAGATGGTGCTCTATATATCAACGACATTATCATCGATATTTTTCAAGAAGTTCCTCGTGAGGATGAAGAAATGGAAGGAGGTCATGCTGTCGAAGAACATATTAACGACGAACCACCGATGAAAATAGAAGAAGCGCTCATACAAATCAATCGTTTAAAAATGTTTTTCGCCGCTGAAGAAGATACTGAAGGACTTTTGATGGTTTCTTCACTCCAAACAAATGCTGAAAACAAAATTATCAGCGGGAATAAGGTGCAGAAGAAAATAAGTGATTACTGTATTTATTTTTTCTTAAGATAAAGTCATAATATGCATAGCACAATTGTATGTATATTTTTTACAAAAATATTGTGCAAAATCTGTATATAATTTAATTTAATTTTACATTAAATGTTTAACGATTTTTTTTTCTTTCTTTCTTTCTTTTTTTTTTTTTCCTCCCTCAGACTTCTTGTTAGCGGACACTTCTCTCTAACGGACACATTCTCGTTCCCCATGGCTGTCCGTTAAAGAGAAGTTTCACTGTATTGGAAGTGCATACTTCTCCAGTTGAATGAGATTTAGTTTTATTCGGAGGCTCTAATGTTCTGTGAAATTACTAACAATATGGGAATTAACAGTATTAAACAGCCACAATGTGACATAGGGAATAATTTTGACATTGTTTATTTGGATTTCAGCAAAGCATTTGACTCATTCCCACATGAACGGTTACTTTATAAGCTGGAACAGGTTGGAATCACTGAGAAAATCCAGGATGGCTTCAGGGCAGAGGCAGAGGGTTGTGATAAATGGTTATTTCTCAGATTGAGTTAATGTTTGAAGTGGGGTTCCCCAAGGATCAGTATTGGAACCACTGTTGTTATTGATTTTCATAAATTACATCAATGAAAGGATAGAGGGCATGATATCTAAATTTGCAAATGGTGTAAAGATTGGTAGAGTAATTAATGATCACCGTCAAACAGAGCTTCTTCAGAGTGAGCTAAATAGACTTCAGGGATGGTCAGGAAAGTGGCAGCTATGCTTTAATTCAGCAAAATGCAAGTTCTTACACCTGGGGAACAGTAACTCCAAAAGAACTTATACACTAGGCAGAGTTGAACTAAAGCCGGTAGCGGAGAAAAGGGACTTAGGTGTTACAATACGGTCAGGAATGAAGTTCTCCGAGCATTGTAGACTGGTTGCAAGGAAGGCCCGTGTCTTATTGATGGTTTATCGAGCAATTGCTAGTAGAGATAAGGATGTCATAAACCCATTATATAAGGCTATTGTTAGGCCACACTTGGAATATTGTGTTCAAGTATGGAGACCATACCTAAAAAAAGACATTGTGCTTCTTGAAATGGACCAAAGATGGGTAACTCACCTGATACGATCAGTAAAAGGGCGTCGATATGAGGAAAGACTTTGAATATGTGGGTTGCAGAGCTTGGAAACTAGGCACCTTAGAAGAGACTTGGTTGAGGTGTTCAAGGCTCTTAGAGGCATAAGCAAAATGAATGACAATGAAAATGTTCATGGTTATAAATGATTCTTACAATGGGCCATACTTTAAAGTTACGGGGGGAATGTTTAGACTGAATTGCAGGAATTTTTATTTTAGCCAGCGAGTTATTAATAACTGGAATGAGTTACCTACATGGATGGTAGAGGCTGACAGTTTGGGGAAATTCAAAGGCAGCTGAATAATTACCAATGGGAGGAGGGAAATGCATAGGTTGTCTCTTTCCTTTTATCTTATTAATTATTATTTTATTTATTATTTTTTTTTATTCTAATTTTTATTATTATTGTTATTTTTTATTATTTATTTATTTATTATTATTATTATTATTTATTATTATTTTTTTTTTTTTGCTTGGTGCACCATAGGCTTCCTTGCACCATGTGGCTATTGCTAATACTAATACTAATTTGTTGCATAAATATAGTACCATAATGCTGCAAGTTTGGTTAGCATGTGTGTCTGTTATACTGTCCAGACAGGATAGGATATGCTGAAAACATCATGAGTTACCTCAAGACTTAAGGAACTCTCCAAGGCACTGGGAGAAATTTTTATCAGTGTGGCCTGCATTTGCGGGTAGAAGGAATATGTTGTACAGAGGTATTCATTTGAACAAAGGTGGAGCACTGGTTTTTGCAAGTATCATTAATGATACCTTTAGGTTTTGGGACAACTGCTAGTTGGGGGGAAGAAGTCAACTTCCAGTTTGGGATAGTGTCGGGTAGGCTGGCATTTATCTGATGATATGGATCAAAGTAATGCTTGCACACATCTAAGGAATTCTTGTTTGTCGCCCCAAGAGCCAATGCTGCTAAGATGTTTTGCGGGTAGAAATGTTTCAAATGAGTGGGAAGATAAAAGCTAGTGAAGCAAGCCTAAATAACTTCAAGGTATGTGACAGGGTGGTGAACTATAGAATACTTAGTCTTAACATTGTCCACAGTAATGTAATGGGGTTGTTAATAAAATAGGCAAACTGAAATTTCTGATTATGACATCTAATGCTAACATAATATGGCTAACAGAAATGTGCTACTCCCCAGAAACTGGGGATAATTAGCTATGCTATATATAATGTATTAGAGAAGGTGGATGGCATGGGTCCTGGGATCATGCATCTTATTAAAAGCAGCCTGAGTACAAAAGGAGGTTATGAATCAGAAGTTATGCCTTCCAGCATAGAATCTGTCATGTGAGTTAATTGGAAGCAAAGTTATAATGAAAGTGGGAGTAATCTATAGACCACAAGATTGTGAAGAGTGTGACAGGTCTACATTCAGATGGAATGGATATGCAAGTGTAAATGTCATATGGGTAAATTCAATCTGCCCTGGTTGAGTGAAATAAGTGGGAGGAAACTCATGGTGAACAATATTTTTAAATAAACTATATGATTATAATTTGTACCAGCATATGTGAAAATATTAGGATAAGAATATTCTAGATCTCAACACACAAGTCATAGGGCTTACAGTATAGCAACCATTGGCAGGTAGCAATTACATAGTCATAGCTTGAAGATGAATAAAGATAATGCAGTAGTTAAAGGTAAAGGAATGAGAGTTTATGGTACTATGTGGCATATATTAGTTGGATATATTGCAGAGGGAGGTCATATACATTTGTATTTGACTTTTAAAGTGATAATCACAAAAGTTGAGGATCATTCCGAGATGGATGAATATGGAGCTGACTCTTCTAATAGAACAGAAAGCATGGGAAAGAGTGATGAAAAGTACTGAAGCCACAAGTTGACCTGTAATAATACTACAGATAAGGTTAGTTACTGAGGACAAGGCTGAACACGAGAAACTACCTGCTACGAGATCAAGAAGTTTCTAATCTATGTAAATACAAACAAGAAGAAAAAGAATTGGATCAGACCAATGTGTACCGGCTTTGGTAAAGTCTTAGATAACCAAGTGGTCTGATGAATTGAATAGGTGTTTTGCATCACTCTTTACTAATGAAAGACCCTTCATTCTGAGAAGAGGCTGTACCAGTAAGGTTTGGCACACTATAGTCATAGTTGCCGATGCACCTAGTAAATTGGATTTTAGGAAGGCTTTTTATACTGTTACACATAAAATACTGCTGCACAAATTGGAGCAGTGTGGCATTGGATGCAAATTGCTGCTATGGATAAAGGGATGGTTGTGTGGGAGAAGACAGAGTGGTCGATGGACAATGCTCTTCTTGGACTAATGTTATTAATGAACACAGAAAACAACAATGGACACAACACTGAGCCCCCCAGTGTTCAGTGTTGTGTCCATTGTTGTTTTCTGTGTTCATCAATGATATTGATGATGTCATTAAGCCTGATGGTATATCAGGCTTAATGTCTAAGTTTGCAGATGATACAAAGATTGGCAGGGCTGTTAATGACACTAATGACAGTACACTGCTGCAACAGGATCTAGAAAATTTGAACAGATCAGTTGCCACCTCAGTAAACTTCAGTTGCCACCTCTAGAGAGGTGGCAACTGAAGGTTAACATTGACAAATGTAAAGTACTGCATATGGGAAGCAGTAACCCCAGAGTAACGTATCAACTGTGTGGTACTACACTGACAGAGTGAAAAGGACCTAGGGGTAATTATGCAATCAGATTTGAAGTTTTCTGAGCAATGCAGACACTCTGCAAGAGTAGCCCATGGTGTCTTGCCAAATATATACACCTAATTCTGTTTTTGCACGAACTTTTTTTACACGAATTCAAAATAAATATTTCATTCTCTTTTTACGCGAGTCATTTTGATTTAACACGATTTCTATGAATGTTTTTTTTGCCTAAATTCTAAGAAAATTTTTTTTTTTTATTTGTGGCATATTAGTATCATTTGTATATTACACGCACCAACAGATTGGATAACAGCTAGTGTGTGCGTTTTGAAACGCGTGCTTTTGTTTACCAATGTGTACGTCTAGGTATCAATGAATCATCAATGTTTTTATTGAATTTTTTGCATATCTACGGTATTCGTGCATTGTATCTTCGGAAGACATTTAGTAGTAAGCTCTATTTCAAAGTGAAAGAATCTTTAGTGAAATTTGTGCACATATAAATTTATTAATTCTGCCGATAGTCAATAAATTGTAAGTTTACAAATTTTTCATACCTTTTTTTATTAATTATAACTGAGATATTTTTCGGTAGCCCTTATATAATGTCGAATAATTCGCCTATTACCAAAATGAAAAGGAAAGCGATTTCTTTGGAACTTAAAATTCAAATTTTAGATTGTCTTGCAACTGGACAAGGGGCTACGTCTGTAGGAAAGCATTTTGGTGTACATGAAGCTACCGTAAGAACTATTAAGAAAAATGAAGCTACAATTAGGAAGTCGGTATGTTCTGCAACAAAAGTAAGTGTTAATTCATCATCATATACAAGAGATATTGTCAAGGAAAAAATGGAAAAGGCTCTGGTAATATGGATAGAAGATCAGTCACAAAAATGAGTACCAGTAGATGGAAATGCCATCAAGCAAACAGCACTAAGAATTTACAGACGGATTAAAGAAAAGGAGTCGAGCACTTCATCTCAGTTAAACAGAAAGTATGAATTTTCTGCGAGTTCAGGTTGGATGACAGGGTTTCTTAAAAGGAATGCTCTTCATAATATAAAAATTAAAGGTGAAACTGCATCTGCAGATGAATTGGCTGCTAAAGTATTCCCGCAGGAACTTGCAAAAATTATTGAAGATGGAGGATACACTCCTGATCAAGTGTGCAATGCAGATGAAACTAGTTTCTTCTGGAAACGAATGCCGAACAAAACGTATGTAGCCAAATCGCAGAAAACTGTTGGTGGTTTTAAGGTAGCTAAGGATCGTGTGACCTTATTATTTTCCTCCAACGCTTCAGGAGATCGTATGTTGAAACCACTGCTGGTAAATCGAGCCCTAAACCCACGTTCAATGAAAGGTGTAGATATCAATAAACTGCCTGTTCACTGGATGGCAAACAAGAAGGCCGGGGTGACCACTACTGTCTTTACAGAATGGTTCAACAAATGTTTTGTCCCAGAAGTCAGACGTTATATGAATTTGAAAGGTCTCGAATTTAAAGTTCTTCTGATTCTTGACAATGCACCCAGCCATCCTGTCTTGGAACACCCAAACGTACAAATTTTATTTCTGCCACCTAATACTACATCTTTGATACAACCGCTAGACCAAGGTATAATTGCGATAATAAAACATACTACGTAAAACGAACATTCCAACACGTTTTGGACAAACTGAATGATGAAACACTAACAGTCATTGATGTGTGGAAGAAATTCTCAATTATGGATTGTATCAATCAAGTTGGATTAGCGTTAACTGAATTAAAACCAGCAACTTTAAATGCGTGTTGGAAAGTGGTTTGGCCACAATGTGTAAAAAGCAAAGATCCCATCATCCCTAATACGACCGAATTTCCCAACATCATTACAGTGGCACACAAAATTGGTGGAGAAGGATTCGATGATCTATTGTTTGAAGATATTGATGAATTGTTAACCAACAAAGCCCTAAGCGAAGATGAAATATTAGGGGTTGTCTTTGGAACTGCTTATCCCACAGAACGTAGCGATAATGAAGAAAATGATCCTCTTCTAAATGCAGATTTAATAAAAGGTCTGGAACTGGCCAGAAAATTAGGTAATCATTTTGCCAAACATGACTCTAATGATGAACGCGCTGGGAAGTTTCAACGTGAATCGAAGTTGTTTACAGCCTCTTACAGAGAATTATATAACGGCCTAACCAAAACACGAACACAACGATTAATAACTGAATTCGTTTGTAAAACCGGTGAAACATCAGCACCAGAAGAGACTCGTGCTGATTTTGCTCAAGAGATCACAGAATTTCATTAAAAGAGGAAGAAGACGATGTCCACAACATTTCTGGTGATAGCAGTGATATTCCAGTCGTACACAAACGTATACGCCGTGTTTATTATCAGAAAGTGAAAATGAATAAAATCTTGTTATGTGTAAAACAGATGCTAGATTTCCATGCATTGCCATACTGACAAGCAAAATCTTTATCTTCGCCGCCTTCCCACGTTTATATGGGGTCGGCATTTCCATCCTTAATTCTTTTCATCCTATCCTGGGATTCCTCTCTTTTAAATCCTCTGCCACTTTGTCCTTCAATCTCAGCTTAGGTCTCCCCCTCTTCCCCATCACTTCCAACTTTTTGTGCCCCTACATACTCTTCACTTCTTCGGTCCATATGTCCAAGCCACCTCAATCTAGATTCCTGCATTTTTTCAATTCCTACTATTAGTTCACACTCTCCCTATATATATTTATATATCTTGTTCAAATTTTCAATTGTTAATAAAATACTTTTTATTCATCCACTCAAGTTCAAATACATGTTTTTTAAACTTGTAGTGGATGACACTTGATGTTAATACAGTTTTTTTCAAATATTAATTCATTAATTAAATTTAATTAATTAATTTTAGTTTTATATGGGAGAAAAAAATTTCTGTTATATAAGATATTTAGCAGGATATAAATTTAGGAATAAAATTGAAATCAATTTTTCAGTATTTTTCACGTGAAGGTGAAGAATGCGAGTTCAATTCTTGTGAAAATCAATAATTTTTTGATAAATTTTTGAAGTCGAAAGTTCGTTGTTGACCTAAGTAGGAATTGACTTTAAAAATTTTTTTTTTATATTACTTGTTTGCTCAAGCACTGCGAATCAAACGAGAACATTTTTCTTTCATCATTACTAAAAAGTATTCTAGTTCCCACTCTTGATGAAAATGATACATTTTATTTCTCTTTTTCATTTTAAATCAAAGGGAATTAAATTAACGTATAAGTACTGCCGAGTTATTAATATTAAGTAAGCTAAATAAGAAATCAACACATACACTATGCTCTCCACAGCATAACTACATGAATTTTCACTAGACAAACTTAGTGGCTGTGGGTGACAAGAGTAATCACATGGTTAATGGGATTTGAACCACGTGAATTATTTGCTTATTGCAAATTAATGTAATTCTATATTATCTAATAAGTGTATAATCTAATAATCATATAATCCAATAAGCATATGCTTATTGGGTTTGTAATAAGTGTATGCAGTGGAGCGCATAATAATAATATTCAGATTTTGACTAATCGAGTTTTTATATATATTTAAAATTCGTTGTGATTGACCAAAATTAAAGCTGCGATCGGCTGGAAGATTGTGATCAACTTGTTTGCCACCCCTGATCTAGAGTAAACTGCAGTTATAGTCAGACACAACATTGGTTTGTTAAGGGAAATCTTGTCTGACCAGTTTGATTGGTCAGACAAGATTTCTAGAGGAACTGAATGCAAAATTATTTTTTGCATCCAGTTCCTCTGTGACCACATCGTAGTCACAGAGGAACTGGATGCAAAAAATAATTTTGATATCATATACTTGGATTTCAGGACAGCTTTTGATACTGTTGCACATGAAAGGCTGCTGTACAAATTAAAGCAGTATGGCATTCGGGGCAAGTTGCTGCAGTGCCTAAAGGGATGGTTGATTGGGACACTACTCTTCGTCGACTGATGTTATTAGTGGAGTCTTCCAGGGCTCTGTGTTGGGACCATTATTGTTTTCTATATTTAATAATGATATTTATGATGGTGTATCAGGCTTGATTTCCTAGTTTTGAGACGATACGAAGGTCAGCAGGATTGTTAATGATAGTACGCTGCTGGAACAGGATCTAGAAAAGTTGAGCAAATGGGCAGACAAGTGGCAACTGAAGTTTAACACTGACAAATACAAAGTACTGCATATGGGTAACAG